>NC_135994.1:5937673-6073541 GCF_053455715.1 Rhinoraja longicauda
TAACATCCAGTGAATTGGCCTCCACTGCCCTCTGTGGCAGAAAATTCCACAAATTCACAACTCTCTGGGTGGAAAACATTTTAACTCCCCCTCCCACTCCCACACTGCCCTTTCTGTCCTGGGCCTCCTCCAGTGTCAGAGTGAGGCCCAGAGCAAATTGGAGGAACAGCACCTCATATTTCACTTGGGCAGCTCACACCCCAGCGGTATGAACATTGATCTCTCTCACTTCAAGTAGCCCTTGCATTCCCTCTCTCTCCGCCCCCCCACCCTAGTCGTCCTGATAGTTTCATTGTTCGTATCCCTTCATTATCACCTCCTCCAGAGCCAACAATGGACCATTGGTCCTTGGCCACCGGTGCCTTCTCTGCTTTGATCTGTACCTTTTCATACCTCTAGTTTCCCTCTCCCCTCAATCTTAGTCTGAAGAAAGGCCTCGACCCGAAACGTCACCGATTCCTTTGCTCCAGAGATGCTGCCTGAGCCGCTGAGTTACTCCGGCATTTTGTGTCTATTTTTGGAGGATTAATTTCGTTTTGTTTAGTTTAGAGATACAGCGCTGAAACAGGCCCTTCGGCCCACCGAGACCGCGCCGACCAGCGATCCCCGCACACTAACACTATCCTACACACACTGGGGACAATGTTCCATTTAAACCAAGCCAACTAACCTACAAACCTGTATGTCTTTGGATTGTTGGCCTTGAGCTCAGAGAGCTGGCGCACAAAGTGGAGGAAGTTATACTTAATTCATAGAAACATAGAAAATAGGTGCAGAAGGAGGCCATTTGGCCCTTTGAGCCTGCACCGCCATTCATTGTGATCATGGCTGATCATCCACAATCAGTAACCCGTGCCTGCCTTCTCCCCATATCCCTTGATTCCACCAGCCCCTAGAGCTCTATCTAACTCTCTTTTAAATTCATCCAGTGAATTGGCCTCCACTGCCCTCTGTGGCAGAGAATTCCACAAATTCACAACTCTCTGGGTGAAAAAGTTTTTTCCCATCTCAGTTTTAAATGGCCTCCCCTTTATTCTTAAACTGTGACCCCTGGTTCTGGACTCCCCCAACATTGGAAACATTTTTCCTGCATCTAGCTCGTCCAGTCCTTTTATAATTTTATATGTTTCTATAAGATCCCCTCTCATCCTTCTAAACGCCAGTGAATACAAGCCCAGTCTTTCCAATCTTTCCTCATATGACAATCCCGCCATCCCTGGCAATTTCTGCCAAACCTTGGTGAAACTTCACCTTCGAGTCTTGTTGCTAAACAAAATATCACAAAATGCTGGAGTAACTTAGCGGGTCAGGCAGCATCTGTGGAGAACATGGATAGGTGACATTTCACAGTGCTGGAGTAACTCAGCGGGTCAGGTAGCATCTGTGGGGAACATGGATAGGTGACGTTTCACAGAGTGCTGGAGTAACTCAGCGGGTCAGGCAGCATCTGTGGAGAACATGGATAGGTGACGTTTCACTCAGCGGGTCTGAAGAAGGGTCTCGACCCGAAACGTCACCCATTCCTTCTCTCCTGAGATGCTGCCTGACCCGCTGAGTTACTCCAGCATTTTGTGATACATTCGAGCCTTGCGCTCGGTTGCCTTCAGTAAAGCTGGGAGCTGTGCAAATTCACCAGAATGAGTTCAGTTGGGAGCGCAGCTGGATAAACTTGGCTTGCATTCCCTCGCGTTTAGCAGGTCGAGAGGTGATCAGGTTTAAATGATGTACGGGCTCTCAGAGGGAGAAACAATGTGCCTAGCAGTGGGGGCAGTCCGGATCAATGGTCCATAATATTACATCCAGTTGCCAAAACTGTCAGGGGTGACGTCAGGAAGTACTTAGTCCATTTGGAACACTTCCACCCGATGTCTGTTGTGGTTCTGGGATGAATGGACATTTTAAGTCCATGATCAAAGGGCTTTTCTGGTCTAAGCATATCAAGAGATGATCAAAGGGATATGAACCCAAACCTTTGATCACCCCAATCTGGTCAGAGTCACCACTGAGTGATGTAATGCAGTTTAGAACAGTGCCCAACACACATAGGTACATATCCATTGTTGCACAGGGCCCTAGTGAGACCGCACCTGGAGTACTGTGTGCAGTTGTACAGGGACCTGGTGAGACCGCACCTGGAGTACTGTGTGCAGTTGTACAGGGCCCTGGTGAGACCGCACCTGGAGTACTGTGTGCAGTTGTACAGGGACCTGGTGAGACCGCACCTGGAGTACTGTGTGCAGTTGTACAGGGCCCTGGTGAGACCGCACCTGGAGTACTGTGTGCAGTTGTACAGGGCCCTAGTGAGACCGCACCTGGAGTACTGTGTGCAGTTGTACAGGGCCCTAGTGAGACCGCACCTGGAGTACTGTGTGCAGTTGTACAGTGCCCTGGTGAGACCGCACCTGGAGTACTGTGTGCAGTTGTACTTGGCCCTAGTGAGACCGCACCTGGAGTACTGTGTGCAGTTGTACAGGGCCCTAGTGAGACCGCACCTGGAGTACTGTGTGCAGTTTTGGTCTCCAAATTTGAGGAAGGATACTCTTGCTATTGAGGGAGTGCAGCGTAGGTTTACTAGGTTAATTCCTGGAATGGCGGGACTGTCGTGCGTTGAAAGACTGGGGCGACTAGGCTTGTATACACTGGAATTTAGAAGGATGAGAGGGGATCTTATCGAAACATATAGGATTATTAAGGGGTTGGACACGTTAGAGGCAGGAAACATGTTCCCAATGTTGGGGGAGTCCAGAACCAGGGGCCACAGTTTAAGAATAAGGGGTCGGCCATTTAGAACGGAGACGAGGAAAAACTTTTTCAGTCAGAGAGTTGTGAATCTGTGGAATTCACTGCCTCAGAAGGCAGTGGAGGCCAATTCTGTTGACACCCGTTCTAATCAATAATCTGTCTATCTCTGCCTTAGAAATATCCTCTGACTTGGCCTCCACAGCCCTCTGTGGCAATCAGTTCCACGGAGAATCACGGGGCAATCCATTGGGGGTTAGATAACCTCCTGTTCCCTTTCTCTTTTCTGTACTGTTGTACTCGGTGTATTTAATAGAAATCTGAGGGGATTTAATAGGAATCTGAGGGGTAACTTTTTCACACGGAGGGCGGTGGGTGTATGGAACGAGCTGCCGGGGGAGGTAGTTGAGGCAGGGGCTATCATAACGTTTAAGAAGCAGTTAGACAGGTACATGGATGGGACAGGTTTGGAGGGATATGGGCCCAACGCAGTGTAAGAAAATAACTGCAGATGCTGGTACAAATCGAAGGTATTTATTTCACAAAATGCTGGAGTAACTCAGCAGGCAGTGGAGGCCAATTCTCTGAATGCATTCAAGAGAGAGCTAGATAGAGCTCTTAAGGATAGCGGAGTCAGGGGGTATGGGGAGAGGGCAGGAACGGGGTACTGATTGAGAATGATCAGCCATGATCACATTGAATGGTGGTGCTGGCTCAAAGGGCCGAATGGCCTCCTCCTGCACCTATTGTCTATTGTCTATTGACAGGCAGCATCTCAGGAGAGAAGGAATGGGTGACGTTTTGGGTCAAGACCCTTCTTCAGACTCCAGATTTGGACCAAATGCAGGCAGGTTGGACTGGTGTAGATGGGACATGTTGGTCGGTGTGGGCAGGTTGGGCCGAAGGGCCTGTTTCCACGTTGTATGACCCTACGACACTGTGATTCTATCTCTACTTCAGCACCAAGATACACACCATGGGGGCGTTTACTCCATCGCTCCTCCTCAGATTGTTGACCAGTTCCTCCATTTTGCTGCAGAACTGATCCAATGATGCCAGTTCCCATCGGTTGCACTTAAGTGATAAAAAAGGTCATAAGTGGTCGCTGCCTTACAGAGCTTGCAGCGCCAGAGACCCGGGTTCCATCCCGACCACGGGCGCCGTCTGTACGGAGTTTGCACGTTCTCCCCGTGACCCGCGTGGGTTTTCTCCGAGATCCTCGGTTTCCTCCCGCGCTCCAAAGACGTACAGGTATAATTCGCTTGGTAAAATGGAAAAACTGTCCATAGTGGGTGTAGGATGGTGTTAATGTGCGGGGATCGCTGGTCGGCGCGGACCCGGTGGGCCGAAAGGGCCTGTTTCCGCGCTGCCTCTCTAAACTGAAAAAAGACCGCGTGGGTTTTCTCTGAGATCTTCGGTTTCCTCCCACACTCCAAAGACGCGCGGGTTTGTAGGTTAATTGGCTGGGTAAATGTAAAAATTGCCCCTCGTGTGTGTAAGATAGTGTTAATGTGCGGGGATCGCTGGTCGGCGCGGACCCGGTGGGCCGAAGGGCCTGTTTCCGCGCTGTATCTCGAAACTGAACTAAACCAAACTAAACCAAGTGATCGGAGCGGAAGTAGGCCATTCGGCCCATCGAGTCCACTCCGCCATTCAATCCTGGCTGATCTATCTCTCCCTCCCAACCCCATTCTCCTGCCCCCTCCCCATATCCCCTGACACCTGTACTAATCAAGAACTTACCCCAAAGTGCCTGCTCTTTGGCTTGGCAACATACTCGCTTGTACTTAGGCTTGTACTCGCTGGAATTTAGAAGACTGAGGGGGGATCTTATAGAAACATATAAAATTCTTAAGGGGTTGGAGAGGCTAGATGCAGGAAGATTGTTCCCGATGTTGGGGAAGTCCAGAACCAGGGGTCACAGCTTAAGGATAAGGGGGAAGTCTTTTAGGACCGAGATGAGAAAACATTTCTTCACACAGAGAGTGGTGAGTCTGTGGAATTCTCTGCCACAGAAGGTAGTTGAGGCCAGTTCATTGGCTATACTTAAGAGGGAGTTAGATGTGGCCCTTTTTGCTAAAGGGATCAGGGGGTATGGAGAGAAGGCAGGTACAGGTTACTGAGCTGGATGATCAGCCATGATCATGTTGAATGGCGGTGCAGGCTCGAAGGGCCGTATGGCCTACTCCTGCACCTATTTTCTATGTTTCTATGTTTCTTTGACTTTGTCTAACCAGCATCTGTCCAGCACTGGAGCGGGGACAGGCCGGCAGGGGATGGGACCAAAGAAACATAGACAATAGGTGCAGGAGGAGGCCATTCAGCCCTTCGAGCCTGTAGGCACCGCCATTCATAGTGATCATGGCTGATCATCCATAATCAGTAACCTGTGCCTGCCTTCTCCCCATACCCCTTGATTCCGCTAGCCCCTAGAGCTCTATCTAACTCTCTCTTAAATCCATCCAGTGATTTGGCCTCCACTGCCCTCTGTGGCAGAGAATCCCACAAATTCACAACTCTCTGGGTGAAAAAGTTCCTTCTCACCTCAGTTTTAAATGGCCTCCCCTTTATTCTAAGACTGTGGATGATCAGCCATGATCACGGTGAATGACGGTGCTGGTTCTGGACTCCCCCAACATTGGGAACATTTTTCCTGCCTCTAGCTTGCCCAGTCCTTTTATAATTTTATACGTCTCGATAAGATCCTCTCTCATCCTTCTAAACTCCAGTGAATACAAGCCTAGTCTTTTCAATCTTTCCTCATATGACAGTCCCGCCATCCCGGGGATCAATCTCGTGAACCTACGCTGCACTGCCTCGATTGCAAGGGCGTCCTTCCTCAAATTAGGAGACCAAAACTGTACCCAATACTCCAGATGTGATCTTACCAGGGCCCTGTACAACTGGAGAAGAACCTCTTTACTCCTGTACTGAAATCATCGGTAGCGCAGCGGTAGAGTTGCTGCTTTACAGCGAATGCAGCGCCGGAGACTCAGGTTCGATCCTGACTACGGGTGCTGCACTGTAAGGAGTTTGTACGTTCTCCCCCCGTGACCTGCGTGGGTTTTCTCCGAGATCTTCGGTTTCCTCCCACACTCCAAAGACGTACAGGTATGTAGGTTAATTGGCTGGGTAAATGTAAAAATTGTCCCTAGTGGGTGTAGGATAGTGTTAATGTGCGGGGATCACTGGGCGGCACGGACTTGGAGGGCCGAAAAGGCCTGTTTCCGGCTGTATATGATATGATGATATGATGATCTCGTTATGAAGGCCAACATGCCATTAGCTTTCTTCACTGCCCTATGCTGCACTGCCTCGATTGCAAGGGCGTCCTTCCTCAAATTAGGAGACCAAAACTGCGCACAGTACTCCAGGTGTGGTCTCACCAGGGTTCTGTACAACTGCAGAAGGACCTGTACTGAATTCCTCTCGTTACGAAGGCAATAAATAAGCTGCGAATGAGACAATAACGAGACAATAAGCTGGCAGGGCTGGTCCTGGCGTTCCGCGGCGGTTCAGGACGGCCGGCTTCCTATTTACTGGCGGGGAAGGGGTCAGTTGGAGGTGGCGGCAGGCCACCACTTTCTCCGGGGCTGCAAGAGGCAGGGGGTGGGGCGGGCAGGAAATGTAGCAGAGACAGACAAAAGGAGGAGAGGCAGAGGCTGCTGCAGGAGACGTGAAGCGTCGTGCCAATAAAGTCGGCGATCCAAACAGTAGGACTCGAACGCAGTGACCCTGACTTCCTCGGTGGGGGGGGGGGGGGGGGGTCACTGGTGGAGCCGTGAACCTCTGAGCGTCTGAACACTTCGGCTTAACCCTTTCAGGACCCTCCGGCCGACGGGAACATGGTTGTTTGTGACTGCCGTGAATCCCTTTGCAACACCAGACTGAGCCTTCACCACGGCGAAGAAACTCAGTGCAAACTAGGCGTAGACGTTGGAGGTCACGTTGCAGCTGTACAATACGTTGGTTGAGACCACATTTAGAGTCTCGCGTTCAGTTTCTGGGCACCGTGTTACAGGAAAGATGTTGTCAAGAGATGCTGCCTGACCCGCTGAGTTACTCCAGCACTCTGTGAAACGTCACCTATCCATGTTCTCCACAGATGCTGCCTGACCCGCTGAGTTACTCCAGCACTCTGTGAAACGTCACCTATCCATGTTCTCCACAGATGCTGCCTGACCCGCTGAGTTACTCCGGCACCCTGTGAAACGTCACCTATCCATGTTCAGAGAAGAATTACAAGGATGTTGCCAGGACTCGAGGGCCTGAGCTGCAGGGAGAGGTTGAGCAGGCTGGGACTCTATTCCATGGAGCGCAGGAGGATGAGGGGCGATCTTATAGAGGTGCACAAAATCATGAGAGGGGAATAGATTGGGTAGATGCACAGAATCTATTGCCCAGAGTAGGTGAATCGAGGACTAGAGGCCATAGGTTCAAGGTGAGGGGGAAAAGATTTAATAGGAATCTGAGGGGTAACTTTTGCACACAAAGGGTGGTGGGCGTGTGGAACGAGCTGCCAGAGGAGGTAGTTGAGGCTGGGGACTATTGCAACGTTTAAGAAATAGTTAGACAGGTACATGGATAGGACAGGTTTGGAGGGCCAAACGCGGGCAGGTGGGACTAGTGTAGCTGGGACATGTTGGTCGGTATGGGCAAGTTGGGCCGAAGGGCCTGTTTCCACGCTGTATCACCCTGTGACTCCAGGTGCCATGTTCTATATCTCTCTATATCACCATCGATATCTCGAGCTTCCCTCTTCCCCTGACTCTCAGTCTGGAGAAGGGTCCTCGACCCGAACGTCACCCATTCCTTCTCTCCTGGGATGCTACCTGACCCGCTGAGTTACTCCTGCTTTTTGCGTCCATCCTGGTTGTCCTGGAACTAGGAGCTTCCGGACGCAGGATTAGCAGGAGACCGCGTGACTTTGAAAGCCTCCCCTCTTCAGCAAATACCAGAAGGAGCAGGACACTTTGCGATGACTTCATTGAGCAGTGAATAGACTGTTCGATTGTCCCCTTGTGCACAACAAGGCTTTTGGGTGACGCAGTGGGAAGTTTGGCTGCCAGCCTCAACCCTTGCCCCCTGCACCCTCTATCAACACCATCATGTTGCTAAGACAATGGAGGGGTAGACACAAAGTTGCTGGAGTAACTCAGCGGGGACAGGCAGCATCTCTGGAGAGAAGGAATGGGCGGCGTTTCGGGTAGAGACCCTTCTTCAGTGTGAGTGTCAGGGGAGAGGGAAACGAGAGATATAGATAGGTGGTGATAAAGAGAGATATAGAACAAACTAGACCAAGTTGGGCCCAAACCTCTCCTGCATTGGTGCAGCACCCTCTCCTCCCCCCTTCCCCTCTCTGCCCCCCATCCCCCTCCCCCCCTCTCCCCCTCCCCTCCCCCCTCCCCCTCTCCCCCTCCCCCCTCCCCTCCCCCTCCCCCCTCACCCCTCCCCCCCTCCCCCCTCCCCCCTCCCCCTCCCCTCTCCCCCTCACCTCCCCCCCACCCCCCTCCTCCCCCCTGCCCCTCCTCTTTCCCCTCCCCCACTCCACCCCCCTCAACCCCCCCCCTTATCCTCCCTCGTCCACCTCCCTCCTCCCTCCCTCCCCAGGAGATAGATTTATACTTTAAAATGTGAATAACTTTTAAAATATAACGCGGATTTCACCGAGACTTCTTCCATTAGCACCAAAGGGACGACGGTGAGCAAGGTGGGCCTAAAATCGTCGTGCTATCGTGTACCGTTTTGGCTGTAGTTCAGGAACAAACAAACAAACAAACGAGAGTTTTAGTATATAGATGAATGAAAGATGGACACAAAATGCTGGAGTAACTCAGCGGGTCAGGCAGCATCTCCGGAGAGAAGGAATGGTGATGTTTTGGGTCGAGACCCTTCTTCAGACTGCGATTTCTCCTCCTTTTGGATCGCAACATGCCGAACATATCAGCAAACTCCTCAGATAGCTTTTGATTTTGTCTGAAGACAGACACAAAAAGATGGAGTAACTCAGCGGGACAGGCGGCATCTGACTGAAGAAGGGCCTCGACCCGAAACGTCGCCCATTCCTTCTCTCCAGAGATGCGGCCTGTCCCTCTGAGGAATGGTGGCCAGCACGGTGGCGCAGCGGTAGAGTTGCTGCCTGGGTAGTTCCCCCCCCCCCCCCCCCCCCGACCGTCGGTCTGAAGTATTGAAACGTCATCCATTCCTTCTCCCCAGAGATGCCGCCTGTCCCGCTGAGTTACTCCAGCGCTTTGTGTCGAACTTCGGCGTAAACCAGCACCTGCAGTTCCTTCTTACTGAAACAGTAGTCAGGTGCCTCGATCGAGCAGGTTAACACCCCATTGAACCAGTGCAGCTCACAGCTTGCAGCCCTAAAGAAGCCTCCTGGATCTGTGTCCAGTCCATCTCTCAGCTTGCGATAAAGGGCTTCAGGACAAGGGGGGACACACTTTCCCCCTCCCAGACGTGGAGTCATTAAAGGTGCTCACCAGACAACAACATACTTTGTCACCCTCTCTCTCTCTCTCTCTCTCTCGACTCCTTTGTGCCAAGTGGCAAGTGGCCAGAGTAAATCCTTTAAGGGTAGAGTGAACGCTGAAATCCTTCACTCGGGGAACAATGAGGCTTCTATGTATAACCGCACTCCCTGAGGTCGGATTAACCTTGAAGACGTGCAGGCAAAACCAGCACACGCCTGGCGAGCCATCAGATAACAAGCAGCAGGAACAATACCAGGAAAGAAAGGACTGTTTCGCTCGAAGCCGATCCACCCTCGCTTTGAAGAATAGGCGACACAGTATTGAGGGCTGTCTAGGAGGCAGACCACTTGTGCACAAGACATTAGTTACGAACGATAGGCATTGAACTGAACAGCGAACCAGGAGACACAAAAATGCTGGAGAGACTCAGCGGGTCGGGCAGCATCTCTGGAGAGAAGGAATGGGTCTGAAGAAGGGTCTCGACCCGAAACGTCACCGGTTCCTCATCTCCACAGATGCTGCCCGACCCGCTGAGGCACTCCAGGTTTTTGTGACACCTTCGATTTGTACCAGCGTCTGCAGTTATTTTCCCACACAACTCCTCCAAAGACGTGCGGCTATCTCTAAAGCCTAAACCTTAGCTGATGGGAGGATTGTTCAGTAGGTTGACAACAGCAGGGGGGGGGGGGGAAACTGGTTTGAGTTTAGAGATACAGCGCGGAAACAGGCCCTTCGGCCCACCGGGTCCGAACCGACCAGCGATCCCCACACACTAACACTACCCTACACACACTAGGGACAAATTTACACATGCACCAAGCCAATTAACCTGCAAACCTGTACGTCTTTGGAGTGTAAGATCTCGGAGAAAAGCCCACGCCGGTCACGGGGAGAAGGTACAAACTCCGTACGGACAGCCCCCGTGGTGGGGATGGAACCCGGGGTCTCTGGCTGGTCTGTGTAATGAACTAGGCTTCATCCACAACTCTCTGCTGGGCTTGGACTTTCTGCTCATACCTTGGAGTGTTGTAAGCAATTTTGGGCCCCATATCTGAGGAAGGATGTGCTGGCTGGATCGCTGGAGTTTAGAAGAACGGGGGGGGGGGGACGGGGGGGGAGGGGGGAACCTCATTGAAACGTACCGAATAGTGAAAGGCCCGGATAGAGTGGATGTGGAGAGGATGTTTCCACTAGTGGGAGAGTCCAGGACCAGAGGGCACAGCCTCAGAATTAAAGGACGTACCTTTAGGAAGGAGATGAGGAGGAATTTCTTCAGTCAGAGGGTGGTGAATCTGTGGAATTCATTGCCACAGACGGCGGTGGAGGCCAAGTCAGTGGGTATACCCACATGCCCATCAGCTGTAGCACAGTGCAATGGTTTCATCCTTGTCTAACCTTTTTCTCTCATTTTTCTCTACATATTCTCGCCTTTTTTCCTTTATTTCTTTCCCTCTTTCTCCATCACTATTTGTCTCACTATCTTTATCTCTCTATATCTCTCTCTATATCTCTCTCTATAATCTCCTTTCGTATCTCGATCGCTCTCTCTCTTTCTATCTCCCATTCCTTTTTCTCTATCTGCCTGTTGCCTGTGGATGAAGCCTAGTTCATTACGCAGACAGCCAGAGGCCCGGGTTCCATCCCGACCACGGGCGCTGTCCGTACGGAGTTTGTACCTTCTCCCCCGTGACCTGCTGTTGCCTGCTTCACCCTCCCTCCCCCCCCCCCTCCCGTTCGGTGCTGTCCTACTTTGAAGTGGCCCACATTTCAAAAGCTTTGCGATGTGCCGAGGTTGTGAGGGGGGCTGCAGAAATGCGATTCCTTTCTTCTTTTGCAGGCGGAGAGCCTGTGTCCTTCACCTGTTCCCAGGAGTTAGCTTGTGTGTTTTTTAACCGTGAATGGATCGGCAACACGTTTGATCGCTCGGAAGCCGACGAAGAGAGTGCCGAAAGGCAGTTGGCGAGAGGCCACCTGGCCAAGCAGGGGGAGGTTGCAGCAGTGAAGGCCAGTCAGTCTCGCGGCCTGAGTCGCCATTTTGAAACAGGGCATTTCATTCACTTCAAGCAGAGTCCAGTATCGCCACGTGTAGCAAGGGACTGCAGAGGAGGAAAAACTTTTCCACCCAGAGAGTTGTGAATCTGTGGAATTCTCTGCCACAGAAGGCAGTGGAAGCCAAGTCACTGGATGTTTTCAAGAGAGAGTTAGATAGAGCTCTTTGGGCTAACGGAATCAAGGGGTACGGGGGGAGAAAGCAGGAACGGGGTACTGATTCTGGATGATCAGGCATGATCATATTGAATGGCGGTTCTGGCTCGAAGGGCCGAGTGGCCTCCTCCTGCACCTGCTCTCTATGCTGCTATGTTTCTAGGCTGGATCACACCGAAGATAGACACAAAATGCTGGAGTAACTCAGCGGGCCAGGTCTGGATGGAAGGAATGGGTGACGTTTCGGGCCGAGACCCTTCTTCAGACTGAGGATGGGTGATGTTTCGGGTCGAGACCCTTCTGGTTTTGCTATACTCGTTTTCACCTCGGCTGCAGCTAACAATGGCCCGTCTCCTTTATCATTGTGACCTTTTTTGCATCTCTTTCATTCATCTATAAACTAAAACTCTCGTTTGTTTGTTTGTTTGTTTGTTTGTTTTGTTCCTGAACTACAGCCAAAACGGTACACGATAGCGCGACGGTTTTCGGCCCACCTTGCTCGCCGTCGTCCCTTTGGTGCTAATGGAAGAAGTTTCATTGAAATCGGAGTCATATTTTTAAAGTTATTCACTTTTTAACGTTTTAAATCTATCTCCTAGGGAGGGAGGGGGAGGAGGGAGGATAAGGGGGGGGGGGTTGAGGGGGATGGAGTGGGGGGAGGTGGGGAGGGGAGGGGATGGAGGGAGGTGGGGGGAGAGGGGGGAGAGGGTGCTGCACCAATGCAGGAGAGGTTTGGACCCAACAGGTCCACTTGGTCTAGTTTGTTCTATATCGCTCATTTTTCCTCCCCCCCCGACTCTCAGTCTGAAGAAGGGTCTCGGCCCGAAAACGTCACCTATTCCTTCCTTCCCTCCAGAGATGCTGCCTGTCCCGCTGAGTTACTCCAGCACTTTGTGTCTATCTTCGGTTTGAACCAGCATCTGCAGTTCCTTTCTGCACACTGCGTTCATTAAAACCCGATTGGACTTTAGCCGTTTCTTTAACCATTTACTGGCTCTATAACTCTTTAACTTAAAACTTACTTATCATTTGGAGATGGGGCCACCAATTGCAAGGCCAATGTATCGCCCATCTTCAATTGCTCAAGACCCTAGTTTGCAGGTCTTGTAGGGCAGTAACAAATCAACCACAATATAATGTCGAAGAGTTCCTGTTACAATCCAGTGGCCACCATTACGTTTTAAGAAAAAATAAACTGCAGACGCTGGTTTAAATCGAAGTTGGACACAAAGTGCTGGAGTAACTCAGCGGGTCAGGCAGCATCTCGGGAGAGAAGGAATGGGTGACGTTTCGGGTCGAGACCCTTCTTCAGACTGATGTCAGGGGACGGGGCGGGACAAAGATAGGATGCAGTCGGAGAAAGGAAGACTCGTGGGAGAACTGGGAAGGGGGAGGGGATGGAGAGAGAGGGAAAGCAGGGACTGTCTGAAGCTTGAGAAGTCAATGTTCATACTGCTGGGGTAAACTACCCAAGCAAAATATGAGGTGCTGTTCCATTGCGTCTTAGTTTAGTTTACAGATACTGTGTGGAAACAAGGCCCCTTCAGCCCACCGAGTCACGCAGACCAGCGATCACCCCGTACACTAATTCTACTGGAGTAACTCAGCGGGACAGGCAACATCTCTGGAGAGAAGGAATGGGTGACGTTTTGGGTCGAGACCCTTCTTCAGACTGGGTAACAACCTTGCTAACAGTTCACGGGTGTATTGTCTGAAAGGGAACAGTGAATGGTGTAGACCCATTGTAAGGGGATGATTTGAATTGTTTGTTTAGTTTAATTTACTTTAATTCAGTTTAGTTTAGTTTAGTTTAGTGATGCAGTGTGGAAACAGGCCCTTCAGCCCATCGAGCCCGCGCCAACCACCCTGTCCACTAATTCTATCCAACACACACCAGGGACAATTTACAATTAACATACATACCTGCACACACCTGCACATACCTGCACATCTTTGGGATGTGGGAGGCAACCGGAGCACCTGGTGAAAACCCACCCGGTCACAGGGTACAAACTCTGCACAAACAGCACCCGCATTCAGGATCGAACCGGGGGCTCTGGCGCCGTGAGGCGACAACTCTACTGCCGCGCCACCGACTGATATGGGTTTTTACCGAGCCTGGTTGGATTTGAGCTGTGGAGGATGAGTGCAGGCTTTTCAATGGATGTCGTCAAGCTGGAAAGACTTACGAGGACGTTGCCAGGACTCGAGGGCCTGAGCTACAGAGAGAGGTTGAGCAGGCTGGGACTCTATTCCCTGGAGCGCAGGAGGATGAGGGGTGATCTTATAGAGATGTACAAGATCCTGAGGGAAACGGATGGGGTCTCTTGCCCAGAGTTGGGGAATCAAGAACCAGAGGACATAAGTTTAAAGTTAAGAGGGGAAAGATTTAATAGGAACCTGAGGGGTAACTTTTTTTACACAGAGGGTGGTGGGTGTATGGAACAAGCTGCCAGAGGAGGTAGTTGAGGCTGGGACTATCACAACAAAACATTTGGACAGATACATGGATAGGATAGGTTTAGTAGGATACTAGACCAAGTAGGCCCAAACCTCTCCTGCATTGGTGCAGCACCCTCTCCTCCCCCCTCCCCTCCCCCCCTCCCCCCATCCCTCTCCTCCCCCCCTCCCCCCTCCCCTCCCCCCATCCCCCCTCCTCCCTCCCCTCTCCTCCACCCGTCTGCCTCCTCCCCCTCCTCCCCCCTCACTCCCCTTCCCCCTCCCTCCACCCCCTCCCTCCCCCCCTCCCCCCTTCCCCGCTTCCCCTCCCCCCCACTCCATCCCCCTCAACCCCCCCCTTATCCTCCCTCCCTAGGAGGTAGATTTAAACTTTTAAATGTGAATAACTTTAAAAATATAACACCGATTTCAATGAAACGTCTTCCATTGGCACATAAAGTGCATGAGCTTGAGGCTCAGTTAGACATTGGCAAGTATGATGTTGTGGGAATCACTGAGACATGGCTACAAGAGGACCAGGGCTGGGAGCTGAATATTCAGGGGTACTCAACATATAGAAAAGACATTTATAGATGAGGCTCTCACTAGGGTCTCTTCTACATCCCGCAGCTCCGCTCTTGCTCCCCCTCCCCCCATTCGCAACAACAGACCTCATCATCTCCATCACAGGAGACAGACTATCTGGACTACACTTCTTCCCACCCGGTCCCCTGCAAAAAGTCTATCCCCTACTCCCAATTCCTCCGTCTACGCCGTATCTGCGCCCGGGATGAGGTGTTTCACACTAGGGCTTCCGAGATGTCCTCGTTCTGCAGGAAACGGGGCTTCCCCTCCTCCATTATAGATGAGGCTCTCACTAGGGTCTCTTCTACATCCCGCAGCTCCGCTCTTGCTCCCCCTCCCCCCACTCGCAACAAACCCAGTGGTATGAACATCGACTTCTCCAACTTTAGATAGTTCCTCTGTCCCTCTCTTCCCCTCCTCCTTCCTAGATCTCCCTCTATCTTCCTGTCTCCACCTATATCCTTCCTTTGTCCCGCCCCCCCCTGACATCAGTCTGAAGAAGGGTCTCGACCCAAAACGTCACCCATTCCTTCTCTCCCGAGATGCTGCCTGACCTGCTGAGTTACTCCAGCATTTTGTGAATAAATCGATTTGTACCAGCAAGGGGTGACATAGAATCAGGAGATGTAGAATCAGTATGGATAGAAATGAGGAATTGTAAGGGTAAAAAGACCCTAATGGGAGTTATCTGCAGGCCCCCAAACAGTAGCCTCGACATAGGGTGCAAGTTGAATCAAGAGCTAAAATTGGCATGTCGCAAATGTAATGCTACGGTGGTTATGGGAGATTTCAACATGCAGGTAGACTGGGAAAATCAGGTTGGTAATGGACCCCAGGAAAGAGAGTTTGTGGAGTGTCTCCGAGATGGATTCTTAGAACAGCTTGTACTGGAGCCTACCAGGGAGAAGGAGATTCACATTAGGCAGGAAATGGTGTTGGGTAGACTGATGGGACTGAAGGCTGATAAATCCCCAGGGCCTGATGGTCTGCATCCCAGGGTACTTAAGGAGGTGGCGCTAGAAATTGTCGACACATTGGTGAGCATTTTCCAATGTTCTATAGATTCAGGATCAATTCCTGTGGATTGGAGGGTAGCTAATGTCATCCCACTTTTTAAGACAGGAAGGAGAGAGAAAACGGGAAATTATAGACCAGTTAGTCTGACATCAGTGGTGGGGAAGATGCTGGAGTCAATTATAAAAGACAAAATTGCAGAGCATTTGGATAGCAGTAACAGGATTGTTCCGAGTCAGCATGGATTTACGAAGGGGAAATCATGCTTGACTAATCTTCTGGAATTTTTTGAGGATGTAACTAGGAAAATTGACAGGGGAGAGCCAGTGGATGTGGTGTACCTCGACTTTCAGAAAGCCTTCGACAAGGTCCCACATAGGAGATTAGTGGGCAAAATTAGAGCACATGGTATTGGAGGTAGGGTACTGACATGGATAGAAAGTTGGTTGGCAGACAGAAAGCCAAGAGTGGGGATAAATGGGTCCCTTTCAGAATGGCAGGCAATGACTAGTGGGGTACCGCAAGGCTTGGTGCTGGGACCGCAGCTATTTACAATATACATGAATGACTTGGACGAAGGGATTAAAAGTACCATTAGCAAATTTGCAGATGATACAAAGCTGGGTGGCAGTGTGAACTGTGAGGAAGATGCTATGAGGTTGCAGGGTGTGAGAGTGGGCGGATGCATGGCAGATGCATTTAATGTGGATAAGTGTGAGGTTGTCCACTTTGATGGTAAGAATAGGAAGGCAGATTATTATCTGAATGGTGTCAAGTTAGGAAAAGGGGACGTACAACGAGATCTGGGTGTCCTAGTGCATCAGTCACTGAAAGGAAGCATGCAGGTACAGCAGGCAGTGAAGAAAGCCAATGGAATGTTGGCCTTCATAACAAAAGGAGTTGAGTATAGGAGCAAAGAGGTCCTTCTGCAGTTGTACAGGGCCCTAGTGAGACCGCACCTGGAGTACTGTGTGCAGTTTTGGTCTCCAAATTTGAGGAAGGATATTCTTGCTATTGAGTGCGTGCTAGGATTACTAGGTTAATTCCCGGAATGGCGGGAATGGCTGTCTTATGTTGAAAGACTGGAGCGACTAGGCTTGTATACACTGGAATTTAGAAGGATGAGAGGGGATCTTATTGAAACATATAAGATTATTAAGGGGTTGGACACGTTAGAGACAGGAAACATGTTCCCAATGTTGGGGGAGTCCAGAACAAGGGGCCACAGTTTAAGAATAAGGGGTAGGCCATTTAGAACGGAGATGAGGAAAAACGTTTTCAATCAGAGAGTTGTAAATCTGTGGAATTCTCTGACTCAGAAGGCAGTGGAGGCCAATTCTCTGAATGCATTCAAGAGAGAGCTTGATAGAGCTCTTAAGGATAGCGGAGTCAGGGGGTATGGGGAGAAGGCAGGAACGGGGTACTGATTGAGAATGATCAGCCATGATCACATTGAATGGCGGTGCGTACAGGCTCGAAGGGCCGAATGGCCTCCTCCTGCACCTATTGTCTATTGTCTAAAAAGGGACGACGGTGAGTAAGGTGGGCCTAAAATTGTCGCGCTATCGTGTACCGTTGTGGCTGTAGTTCAAACAAATGAGATTTAATAGTATATAAATGGGTTAAACGCGGGCAGGTGGGACTGGTGTAGATGGGGCATGTTGGCCGGTGAGGGCAAGTTGGGCCGAAGGGCCTGTTTCCACACTGTATCACTCTGTGCATGTTGTGGCTTTAACACATTGTATGAGAACGCATTGATTTGCAAGCACAATGAATGTGGAGAAAGACGTGTCCCCAAAAGGATTTCCTGTATATATTCAAATGAATAAAATATATTTTTATAACAAGAAAAAAGTTTGAGTTAACTCTGGAAGGTCATCAGCTGGTGAAAGACGTGCTTTGGCGAGGCCGGAACAGGCAGAGCGAGATGCCCATTGGGGGAATGTTGCCACCTGGCCCGCTCCACACTGCAGGAGTACGTGCTGAGGGACATCACTGAAGCTTGGTGCAGCCAACGGCAAGGCACTGTGGAGGACGACCACAGTCTCGGGTCCTGTCACCACTGGCCACTGTCGGACTGGGCCCTGTGTGTAGGAAGGAACTGCAGATGCTGGTTTAATCCGAAGATAGACAGAAAGTGCTGGAGTAACTCAGCGGGTCAGGCAGCATCTGTGGAGAACATGGATAGGTGACGTTTCACAGAGTGCTGGAGTAACTCAGCGGGTCAGGCAGTATCTGTGGAGAACATGGATAGGTGACGTTTCACAGAGTGCTGGAGTAACTCAGCGGGTCAGGCAGCATCTGTGGAGAACATGGATAGGTGATGTTTCACAGAGTGCTGGAGTAACTCAGCGGGTCAGGCAGCATCTGTGGAGAGAAGGAATGGGTGATGTTTCGGGTCAGACAGTGGTAACAGCTTCGCCAACAATTCACAGGTGTATTGTCTGAAGGGGAACCATGAATGGTGTTGACCCATTGTAAGAGGATGATTTTAATAGTTTGTTTGGTTTAGTTTAGTTTACTTTAATTCCGTTTAATTTAGTTTAGTTCAGAGATACAGCGTGGAAACAGGCCCTTCGACCCGCCGAGTCGGCGCTGGCCAGTGATCACACCGTACATTGGCTCTGTCCCACACACACGAGGGACGATTTACAACCAAAGCCGATTAATCTATAAAACCTGTGCAGGACAATAACTGCAGATGCTGGTACAAATCGAAGGTATCGCAAAATGCTGGAGTAACTCAGCGGGTCAGGCAGCATCCCTGGAGAACATGGATAGGTGACGTTTCACAGAGTGCTGGGGTAACTCAGCGGGTCAGGCAGCATCTGTGGGGAACATGGATAGGTGACGTTTCACAGAGTGCTGGAGTAACTCAGCGGGTCAGGCAGCATCTCTGGAGGGAAGGAACGGGTGACGTCTTGGGTCTGAAGAAGGGTCTCGGATGTGAACAGCTTTAAAAACATTACACCGATTTCAATGAAACTTCTTCCATTAGCACCAAAGGGACGACGGTGAGCAAGGTGGGCCTACAATTGGCGCGCTATCATGTCTGTAGTTCAGGAACAAACAAACAAACAAACAAACAAACAACAGTTTTAGTATACAGATGAGAAGCATCGATGTGGTAGACAGTCAGAACCTTTTTCCCCAGGGTGGGATTGACAAAGACCAGAGGTGCAGAGGGCAGTTTTTTTTTTTACACAGAGATCTGTCTTTATTTATTTATTTATCTATCTATTCACTCATTTATCTATTTATCCATTTATTTATTTATTTGTCTATTTTTAAATTTATTTATCTATTTATCTATCTATTAATCCATTTTTTATTTTATTTATTTATCTGTTTATTTATTTATTTATCTATTTATTTATCTGTCTGTTTATTTATTTATTTATCTGTCTATTTATTTATTTATCTATTTATTTATTTATCTATTTATTCATTTATCTATCTATTTATTTATTTATCTATCTATTTATCGATCTATTTATTTATCTATTTATTTATTTAACTTCACCAACAATACGGGCGGTCACGGTGGCGCAGCGGTAGAGTTGCCGCCTTACAGCGAATGCAGCGCCGGAGACCCGGGTTCCATCCCGACTACGGGTGGTGTCCGTACGGAGTTTGTACGTTCTCCCCGCGACCTGCGTGGGTTTTCTCCGAGATCTTCGGTTTCCTCCCACACTCCAAAGACAATAGACAATAGACAATAGGTGCAGGAGGCCATTCGGCCCTTCGAGCCTGTACGCACCGCCATTCAATGTGATCATGGCTGATCATTCTCAATCAGTACCTCGTTCCTGCCTTCTCCCCATACCCCCTGACTCCGCTATCCTTAAGAGCTCTATCTAACTCTCTCTTGAATGCATTCAGAGAATTGGCCTCCACTGCCTTCTGAGGCAGAGAATTCCACAGATTTACAACTCTCTGACTGAAAAAGTATTTCCTCATCTCCGTTCTAAATGGCCTACCCCTTATTCTTAAACTGTGGCTCCTGGTTCTGGACTCCCCCAACATTGGGAACATGTTTCCTGCCTCTAACGTGTCCAACCCCTTAATAATCATATCATATCATATATCTACAGCCGGAAACAGGCCTTTTCGGCCCTCCAAGTCCGTGCCGCCCAGTGATCCCCGTACATTAACACTATCCTACACCCACTAGGGACAATTTTTACATTTACCCAGCCAATTAACCTACATACCTGTACCTTATACGTTTCGATAAGATCCCCTCTCATCCTTCTAAATTCCAGTGTATACAAGCCTAGTCGCTCCAGTCTTTCAACATACGACAGTCCTGCCATTCCGGGAATTAACCTGGTGAACCTACGCTGCATGCCGCTGACGTACAGGTTTGTCGGTTAATTGGCTCGGTAAATGTAAAAATTGTCCCTCGTGGGTGTAGGATAGTGTTAGTGTGTGGGGATCGCTGGTCGGCGCGGACTCGGTGGGCCGAAGGGCCTGTTTCCGCGCTGCATCTCTAAAAATAACGCTCGACCTCCCCCCCTTCGCGGCGACCAGCGTTCATGGAAGGCCTCCTGCATCCCCGTGGGAACCGCGTGCGTGTTCCCTCTCCAGGGACACGCGGGCACGGACGCATCCCCGGAGGAGGGGCGGGCAGCCGACCCCTGTGCGGCCGTCGACTGCCCGCTGCCTGGACCCGCGAGCGGCCATCTTGGCCAGGACACTGAGATCTGCGGGAGCCTGGAGCTTGCAGCCAGGTTTGCTGGTGGATATCAGTCTGTTGAATCTTGGCTCCTGATGTCCCACTGTTCCATTTGACATTGTTCTGTGACATTGATTGATTGATGTGCAAAGTGTGTTTATGCCCGGAATCTATCGGTGGCTAGTTTCGGCGTTCCCGGAAGAATGATGCCATAGTTTCGTCGTGTACGTGACCTGACCTGCTCGAAAATACTCTTGGAAGCAGAAAGTTGAACATGGGTCTGCACCTCTTAGTAACGCGGACTCAGACTCAGCCCAGCTCTTGTATCAGAGAGCAAATGGATGCTCGTAAATCCCATGGGGCTTCCAGAGCACGTGCGGAGGGACGTGCGTGAGACTACGGAGTGAGACATCTCATGCTAACATGGCCACTCCTGATTTTAAGCCTGGCTTAGGGACTTGGACTCACAATGAGCAGGAAGGAACTGCCGAAGATAGACACATAAATGCTGGAGGAACTCAGCGGGTCGGGCTGCGTCTCCGGAGAAAAGGAATGGCGACGTGGAAACATAGACAATAGGTGCAGGAGGAGGCCATTCGGCCCTTCGAGCCAGCACCGCCATTCACCGTGATCATGGCTGATCATCCACAGTCTTGGAATAAAGGGGAGGCCATTTAACATATAACATATATATAACATATAACAACTACAGCATGGAAACAGGCCTGTCCGGCCCTACCAGTCCACGCCGACCATTCTCCCTGACCTAGTCTCATCTACCTGCACTCAGACCATAACCCTCCAATCCCCTCCTATCCATATACCTATCCAATTTACTCTTAAATAATAAAATCGAGCCAGCCTCCACCACTTCCACCGGAAGCCCATTCCATACAGCCACAACCCTCTGAGTAAAGAAGTTCCCCCTTATGTTACCCCTAAACCTTTGTCCCTCAATTCTGAAGCTATGTCCCCTTGTTGGAATCTTCCCCACTCTCAAAGGGAAAAGCCTACCCACGTCAACTCTGTCCGTCCCTCTCATAATTTTAAAAACCTCTATCAAATCCCCCCTCAACCTTCTACGCTCCAAAGAATAAAGACCCAACCTGTTCAACCTCTCTCTGTAGCCTAAGTGCTGAAACCCAGGCAACATTCTAGTAAATCTCCTCTGTACCCTCTCCATTTTGTCGACATCCTTCCTATAATTTGGCGACCAGAACTGCACACCATACTCCAGATTCGGCCTCACCAATGCCCTGTACAATTTCAACATTACATCCCAACTTCTATACTCGATGCTCTGATTTATAAAGGCAAGCATACCAAACGCCTTCTTCACCACCCTATCCACATGAGATTCCACCTTCAGGGAACAATGCACAGTTATTCCCAGATCCCTCTGTTCCACTGCATTCCTCAATTCCCTACCATTTACCCTGTACGTCCTATTTTGATTTGTCCTGAGGTGAGAAGGAACTTTTTAACCCAGAGGGTTGTGAATTTGTGGAATTCTCTGCCACAGAGGGCAGTGGAGGCCAAATCACTGGATGGATTTAAGAGAGAGTTAGATAGAGCTCTAGGACCAGAGGGCACAGCCTCAGAATTAAAGGACGTTCCTTTAGGAAGGAGATGAGGAGGAATTCTCTGCCTCAGAAGCCAGTGGAGGCCAATTCCCTGAATGCATTCAAGAGAGAGTTAGATAGAGGTCTTAAAGATAGTGGAATCAAGGGATATGGGGAGAAGGCAGGAACGGGGTACTGATTGGGGACGATCAGCCATGATCACAATGAATGGCGGTGCTGGCTCGAAGGGCCGAATGGCCTCCTCCTGCACCTACTTTCTCTGTTTCTATGTTTCTATCAGTCCCCCGTGCCTGCCTTCTCCCTGCACCCCTTGATACCACTAGCCCCGAGAGTGACGTTTCGGTTCGAGACCCTTCTTCAGTCTGACTTGCCAATGCTGACCAACATGCCCCATCTACACCAGTCCCACCTGCCTGCATTAGATCCATAGTCTTCCAACCCTCTCCTATCTGTGCACCTGTCCAAATGCTCCTCTGAACCCTGTGGTCACTAGTGGAAGACCCACATTGCACTGTTCACGCCAACCACTCTTGCAATGAGACTGACATTCACAATGGAAGGCCCTGCAGCTCCATGTTCATAGACAATAGACAGTAGGTGCAGGAGGAGGCCATTCGGCCCTTCGAGCCAGCACCGCCATTCAATGTGATCATGGCTGATCATTCTCAATCAGTACCCCGTTCCTGCCTTCTCCCCATACCCCCTGACTCCGCTATCCTTAAGAGCTCTATCCAGCTCTCTCTTGAATGCATTCAGAGAATTGGCCTCCACTGCCTTCAGAGGCGGAGAATTCCACAGATTCACAACTCTCTGACTGAAAAAGTTTTTCCTCATCTCCGTTCTAAATGGCCTACCCCTTATTCTTAAACTGTGGCCCCTGGTTCTGGACTCCCCCAACATTGGGAACATGTTTCCTGCCTCTAACGTGTCCAACCCCTTAATAATCTTATACGTTTCGATAAGATCCCCTCTCATCCTTCTAAATTCCAGTGTATACAAGCCTAGTCGCTCCAGTCTTTCAACATACGATAGTCCCGCCATACCGGGAATTAACCTAGTAAACCTATGCTGCACGCCCTCAATAGCAAGAATGTCCTGCCTCAAATTTGGAGACCAAAACTGCACACAGTACTCCAGGTGCGGTCTCACTAGGGCCCTGTACAACTGCAGAAGGACCTCTTTGCTCCTATACTCAACTCCTCTTGTTATGAAGGCCAACATTCCATTGGCTTTCTTCACTGCCTGCTGCTTGTGCTGATGCCACATCCCGTTCATCCTTCCACCCTCCTCCCTCTCAACCGCCCAGCTCATCCTGCCATCCACACCTCCCGCTACTGTTTATCCAACCTCCCTCCAGGTACCCGCCAGCCAATTCCCCATCTTTGCCATTCTCCTGTGCTCTGGGACGTACAGTGGGACAGTCACTAGCTCATAAGTGATAGGGGCAGAATTGGGCCATTCAGCCCATCAAGTCCGCTCCGCATTCAATCGTGGCTGATCTCTCTCTCTCTCCCTCCCCACCCCATTCTCCTGCCTTCTCCCCACAACCCCTGACACCCGTACTAATCGAGAATCTATCTATGTCCGCCTTAACGTGGCCTCCACAGGCTTCAGCGGCAATGAATTCCACAGATTCACCGCTAAAGAAATTCCTCCTCACCTCCTTTCTTAAAATACGCTATTATATTCTGAGGCTGTGGCCTCTGGTCCAGGACTCTCCCACTAGTGGAAACATTCTCTCCACATCCACTCTATCCGGGCCTTTCACTATTCGCCACAGTCCAGCACAGGAAGTGGTCCTTCGGCCCACAATGCTCGGCCCGGCCACCGTGCCAATCTAAGCTAACCTCAGCTTCAACCCTCGCCCCTTCACGGTGTCCGTCTCACGCTCTCTCAAATGTTGCCATCACATTTACTCCCACCTCCCCGCCCCCCCCAGGAAGTGCTTTCCAGGCACCTCTTGAATATGCTCGTGATTATCATTGTTACAGCGCATTCGAATAATGTGTTGCTTTCCACTTGTTCTAGACCAAGTGGACCCGTGGACCCGTCTCCTCCCCCCTCCCCTCTTCCCCTCCCCCCTCTCCCGCTCCCCCTCCCCCTCCCCCTCCCCTCCCCCTCCCACCTTCCCCCCACTACATCCCCCCTCAACCCCCTTATCCTCCCTCCTCCCCCCTCCCCCCCTCCTCCCCCCTCAACTCCCTTTATCCTCCCTCCTCCCCCCTCTCCCCCTCCACCCCCTCCCCCTTCCCCCCCACTCCACCCCCCTCAATCCCCTTTATCCTCCCTCCTCCCCCTCTCCCCCCCCTCCCCCTCCACCCCCTCCATCCACCTCAACCCCCTCCCCTTCCCCTCCCCTCCCCCTCCCCCTCCCCCCTCCATCCCTCTCAACTGCCTTTATCTTCCCTCCCCCCTCCCCTCCCCCTCCCCCCTTCCCCCACTCCATCCCCCTCAACCCCTTTATCTTCTCCCCCTCTCCCCCTCCCCCCCTCCACCCCTCCATCCACCTCAACCCCCTCCCCCTCCCTCTCCCCTCCCCCCCCTCTCCCCCCCCCCCCACCATCCCCCTCAACCCCCCTTATTCTCCCTCCCTCCCTAGGAGACAGATTTAAACTTTAAAATGTGAATAACTTTCAAAATATAACCCCGATTTCAATGAAACTTCTTCCATTAGCACCAAAGGGACGACGGTGAGTAAGGTGGGCCTAAAATTGTTGCGCTATCATGTACCGTTTTGACTGTAGTTCAGGAACAAACAAACAAACAAACAAGAGTTTTAGTATATAGATTATTCATTTACAGCATAGTCCGATGAAACTGGCATCATACTGGCCTTCTTTAGTCATAGCAAGGAGAGATGCTGCCTGTCCCGCTGAGTTACTCCAGCTTTTTGTGTCTATGTTTTGTGTTTGAACCAGCATCTGCATTTCCTTCCTACACATTGAGTATAGAAGTTGGGCGGTCATGTTTCAGTAGTATACGACGTTGCTGAGGCCGCATTTAGAGTATTGTGTTCAGTTCTGGGCACCGTGTTACAGGAAAGATGTTGTCAAGCTGGAAAGGGTTCAGAAAAGATTTACGAGGGTGTTGCCAGGACTAGAGGGTCTGAGCTACAGGGAGAGGTGGAGCAGGCTGGGACTCTGTTCCTTGGAGCGCAGGAGGATGAGGGGTGATCTTATAGAGGTGTGCAAGATCATGAGAGGAACAGATCGGGTAGATGCACAGAATCTCTGGCCCAGAGTAGGGGAATCGAGGACCAGAGGAGGTAGGTTTAAGGTGGAGGGGAAAAGATTAAATGGGAATCTGAGGGGTACAATTTCCACACAGAGGGTGGTGGGTGTATGGAACGAGCTGCCGGAGGAGGTAGTTGAGGCTGGGACTATCATAACGTTTAAGGTACATTTAGACAGGTACATGGATAGGACAGGTTTGGATGGATATGGTCCAAACGCAGGCTGGTGGGATTAGTGTAGATGGGACATGTTGGCCGGTGTGGGCAGGTTGGGCCGAAGGGCCTGTTTCCACACTGTATTACCCTATGACGCTATGACATTGAAGAAAGCCATTCGGCCCATTGAGACAATGCTGTCAAAGTAATCCTATCAGTCTCATAGCCCCCACTAATCCCCTGTCCCTATTCCCCTTCACATTCTCGTCAACTCCAACCCTATTTTCCAAGCACCCAGCAATGTTTTGATGACCGCGATGGACTATCCCTTCTCCATTCCCATTCCCATGAAGATTCCCATGCTTTCTCAGGCAACTTATAAGGACGTCTCTTGAAAGAGGCCAAGCTGTGCCGAGATTTAGCTCTTTGGGCTCTAAGGAATCAAGGGATATGGGGGGAAAAAGCAGGAACAGGGTACTGAT
The DNA here is from genome assembly GCF_053455715.1 of Rhinoraja longicauda. NCBI lineage: Eukaryota > Metazoa > Chordata > Chondrichthyes > Rajiformes > Arhynchobatidae > Rhinoraja > Rhinoraja longicauda. The sequence goes on from NC_135994.1 coordinate 5,963,266, forward strand.
TTTAGGTGATCAGCCATGATCATATTGAATGGCGGTGCTGGCTTGAAGGGCCGAATGGCCTACTCCTGCACCTATTTTTCTCTGTTTCTATGTTTACTTGGCATGGTGCCCATCTCTGGCCAGCTTTGTACTTTGGTTCCAGGAGGTTTGGCTGAGAAGGGCTTTAGTGGTTTACTTGGATACTTGTCATGCAAGAAACGACTGTTCATCGGGTTGTGCTGCCTCAGAAAAGTAACCAGAGAGATGGGTCACTGATCCCAGAAATTCCAATCGAGTTGGTGTAGGTCAACACCACCAGGGCTGAAGACTAGGGTTGCCAACTGTCCCGTATTAGCCGGGACATCCCATATTTTGGGCTAAATTGGTTTGTCCCGTACGGGTTCGCCCTTGTCCCGTATTAGGCCCGGGGGGGGGGGGCCCGGTCGCTGTAGGCCCGGTCGCTGTAGGCCCGGTCGCCCTTGTCCCGTATTAGGCCCGGGGGGGGCCCGGTCGCTGTAGGCCCGGTCGCTGTAGGCCCGGTCGCTGTAGATCCGGGCAGTGTAGGTCCGGACAGTGTAGGCCCAGAGGCCCGGGCGCCGCCTAACTGAGGTTGCATAGCAACCCGCCTCCCGGGTCTAATACGGTGGAGCGGGAGCAGACGCAGGAAGGGCAAGATTCCCAAGCAGGAAGCCAACCCCCCCAGCTCTGGAGGTGTAATAGGCAGGAGGCCTGTGGAGAGGATACATGGCTGATGATGGTCCAACTCCCACAAGGCGGGGGGAAGCCGGAGATCAGGTTGCCGTGTGTGTTCGCGGAGGGGACGAAAGAAACCGCTGTGCGGACAAATTGCAAGCGCTTAAAAGTTAAATCAAAAGGGAGGATGACTTTCATTCCTGTGACACCTGTCGTGGCCTCAGGAAATCCTAACGTGGCTCCCTCCTCATGAAGTGCCGTGAGCATCGATGGCACTGCGGTCATTTAGGGAGGGTAACCGAAGATTCCCACACACTGGAATGAGATCATCTGTCCCTGTACCATGGAAGGAACGCAGAACGGCACAGCGTGCGAAGAGGCCCTTTGGCCCACAGCTTCTGTGCCGGAGAGAGGGGTGGAACTTGGCCAGACTTCTGGAGACACATCTCATAGAAACATAGAAACATAGAAAATAGGTGCAGGAGGAGGCCATTTGGCCCTTCGAGCCAGCACCGCCATTCATTGTGATCATGGCTGATCGTCCCTAATCAATACCCCGTGCCTGCCCACTCCCCATACCCTTTGATTCCACTAGCCCCTAGAGCTCTATCTAACTCTCTCTTAAATCCATCCAGTGATTTGGCCTCCACTGCCCTCTGTGACAGAGAATTCCACAAATTCACGACTCTCTGGGTGAAAAAGTTTTTTCTCACCTCCCCTTTATTCTAAGACTGTGTGGACCCTGGTTCTGGACTCGCCCAACATTGGGAACATTTTTCCTGCATTTAGCTTGTCCAGTCCTTTTATAATTTTATATGTTTCTATAAGATCCCCTCTCATCCTTCTAAACTCCAGTGAATACAAGCCTAGTCTTTTCAATCTTTCCTCATATTACAGTCCCGCCATCCCGGGGATCAATCTCGTGAACCTACGCTGCACTGCCTCAATTACAAGGATGTCCTTCCTCAAATTAGGAGACCAAAACTGTACACAGTACTCCAGATGTGGTCTTACCAGGGCCCTATACAACTGCAGAAGAACCTCTTTACTCCTGTACTGAAATCCTCTTGTTATGAAGGCCAACTGCCTGCTGTACCTGCATGCCAACTTTCAGTGACTGGTGTACAAGGGCACCCAAGTCTCGCTGCACCTCCCCCTTACCGAACCTAACTCCATTGAGATAATAATCTGCCTCCTTGTTTCTGCCTGTTTCAAGAGAGAGCTAGATAGAGCTCTTAATGATAGTGGAGTCAGGGGGTATGGGGAGAGGGCAGGAACGGGGTACTGATTGTGAATGATCAGCCATGATCACATTGAATGGCGGTGCTGGCTCGAAGGGCTGAATGGCCTCCTCCTGCACCTATTGTCTATTGTCTATTGTCTATTGTCTAAATCCTACCGTGACAAGCTGAGAGATCAGGAGTCCACAGTGTTACATTGCCATGTGTCCCGAAACGGAAAACAGTGAGATTCTTGCTTGGTTTTGTTTCGTTTAGAGATACAACGTGGAAACCAACGTGGAAACAGGCCCTTCGGCCCATCGAGTCCGCGCCGACCAGCGATCGCCCCGCACATTAACACTATCCTGCACACACTGGGGACAATTTACAATCTTTTACCGAAGCCCAAATTAACCTACAAACTTGCGCATCCTTTGGAGTGTGGGAGGAAACCGGAGCGCCCGGAGAAAACCCACGCAGTCACAGAGAGAACGCACAATCCCCGTGGTCAGGATCGAACCCCGGTCGCCAGGCCACCTAACCGAAAGAAAGATGTCATAAACACATCAAACACATCACAAAGACAGCCTTCTTCCACCTCAAAAACATTGCCCGTCTCCGTCCATCTCTCTCCTCCACAGCTGCAGAAACCCTCATCCACGCCTTCATCACCTCCCGTCTGGACTACTGCAACAGCCTCCTCTATGGCGCACCCTCAAAAATCATCAGTAAACTTCAATACATTCAAAACTCCGCTGCCCGTCTACTCACCCACACCCCGATCCGTGACCATATCACCCCCGTCCTTTATAAACTCCACTGGCTCCCCATCCCCCAGAGAATCCAGTACAAAATCCTCCTCATGACCTACAAAGCCCTCCATAACCTGGCCCCATCCTACCTGACCGACCTCCTCCACAGGCACACTCCCACCTGCACCCTCCGCTCTGCTGCTGCCAATCTCCTATCCCCCCACATCCGGACCAAACTCAGATCCTGGGGGGACAGGGCTTTCTCCATCGCTGCTCCCACCCTATGGAACTCACTACCCCAAACCGTCAGAGACTCCTCCACACTCACCACATTCAAAACATCGCTGAAGTCTCACCTGTTCAGTACTGCCTTCAACCACTGAAGGTCACCTCACCTTCTGTCTCCTTTCTCTGTTCGTTTATTTATTTACTTATTTATCTATTTATTAATTTCCCTATGTTCTCTAAATCTCTGTAAAGCGTTTTTGAGTATATGAAAAGCGCTATATAAATAAAATACATTATTATTATTATTATTATTATAAGCAGTCCTAAGGAGATCGCCCAAGCTAATTGCTGGGATGGGAGTGTTGTCCCATCGAGAGAGAGACTGGACAGTTTGGGTCTGTACTGTCGGAGTCCTTTCAGGTGAGGCGGAGGTTCGCTTGCACCTCCTCCAACCTCATCTACTGTATCCGCAGTTCCAGGTGTGGGCTCCCGTACATCGGCGAGGCCAATCGCAGACTGGGGGACCGTTTCGCTGAACACCTCCGCGCGATCTCCCGGTAGCCAAACACTAACTCCCCCCTCCCACTCCCACACTGACCTTTCTGTCCTGGGCCTCCTCCACTGTCAGAGTGAGGCCCAAACGCAAATTGGAGGAACAGCATCTCATATTTCTCTTGGGCAGCTCACACCCCAGCGGTATGAACATTGATTTCTCCAACTTCGTAACCCTTGCATCCCCCTCTCTCCCCGCCCCTCCCCCACCCTAGTCGTCGTACTAGTTTCACTGTCGTCCTGCTGAGTTTCACTGTCTGCATCCACTCGTTATCACCCTCCCCCACAGCCAGCAATGGACCGAGAGCAGGGGTGTTGACCCAGGATAAGGTAGTGGTGGACCAGCTGTTGACCTGATTCACCACAGAAGCAGGCCCTTCGGCCCAACCGTGTGGGAAGGCAGATGCTGGTTTAAACCGAAGATAGGCACAAAAAGCCGGAGTAACTCGGCGGGACGGGCGGCATCTCTGGGGAGAGGGAACAGGCGACGTTTCGGGTCGAGACCCTTCTCCAGACTGGTCAGGGGTAAGGGAAACGAGAGATATCGACGGTGATGTGGAGAGATAAAGAGCAATGAATGAAAGATGTGCAAAAAAGTAACGATGATAAAGGAAACAGGCCATTGTTGGGTGTTTGTTGGGTGAGAACGAGAAGCTGGTGCGACTTGGGTGGGGGAGGGATAGAGAGAGAGGGAATGCCGGGGCTACCTGAAGTGAGAGAAATCAATATTCATACCACTGGGCTGTAAGCTGCCCAAGCGAAATATAATAATATAATAATAATAATAAGCATTTATTTTATATAGCGCCTTATCGGGTGCTCAAAGCGCTTTACAAAAACAATCAACATAAAAACAAACAGACAAACTATCCTAACGGAAAAGCGGCGAATAAACAACGCCAGCGTCCTCTCACGTCAGGGTCCGGCAGTAGACAACAAAAAGCACAGGACACACAGATACAATTTTTTACACAAACAGCCATCACAGTGATTGCTCTAGGCACACCCTCACTGTGATGGAAGGCAAAGTCTTATCTCCTCCTCATTCTTCTCCCGTGGTGCCACGAGGTGATCGAGGCTCCCAACTTTTTGAAGCCCCCACCGGGCGATGGAAAGTCCCAGGGCCGAGCCGAGCAGGCCGATGAAAGTCCTGAGCCCCCACCGGGCGATGGAAAGTGCTGCGGCCGGGCCACGCAGGGTGATGAAGGGCCTGCGAGCGGGTCGATCATACCTCGCGCTTCGGGGCGGTCGAAGCTGCTACGGCTGGAGCTCCCAAAAACCGGTCGCCAGCCAGGGACCTGCGAACTCCCGATGTTGCGGTCTGCAGGGCCCACGGCCGAAGCCTCTGAGATGGTAAGTCCAGGCCCTGCGACCAGAGTCTTCAAGGTCGATCCCAGCTGGAGGCCGCCGACTCCACGGTGTTAGGCCGTAGCGCGAACGGAGATACGACACGGTAAAGGTCGCATCTACGTTGAGGAAGAGATTAGAAAAAAAGGTTTCCCCCAACCCCCCACCACCCCCCCCCACATACACAGAGTTAAAAATAGAACAAAACGTACATTAAACGATGACAATAGACAAAAAACAAAAAAAAGACAGAGACTGCCGGTGAGCTGCAGCTGCAGAACACAGCCACGCCCCTTTTATATGATGAGCCCTTCAGCCCAACTTGCCCACACAGACCAAGTGGTGCCCCATCTACACTAGTCCCACCTACGCGAGTGGATGCCCCATCTACACTAGTCCCACCTACACGAGTGGTGTCCCATCTACACTAGTCCCACCTACACGAGTGGTGCCCCATCTACACTAGTCCCACCTACACGAGTGGTGCCCCATCTACACTAGTCCCACCTGCCCACATTTGACCCAAATCCCTCAAAACCTTCCCTATCCATGTACCTGTCCAAGTGTCTTTTAAATTTGTTATTGTGACTACTTTTGCCTCAACTACTTCCTGCGGCAGCTCGTTCCATGCACCCACCACCCTCTGTGTGGAAAATTTGCCCCTCGGGTTCCTATTAAATCTTTCCCCCCCCCCCCCCCCCCCTCACCTTAAACCCATGTGCTCTGGTTCTCGATTCCCTTATTCTGGGCAAAAGTCTCCTATGCATTTACCCAATCTCTCGTTCCCCTCGTGATTATATACACCACTATTTTGAAGACAGAAATCAAAGGTAGGCAAATCGAGAGATATGGGGACTAAGAGGTTATGAGGGGAAGGATTAGACGTTGAAAGACAGAGGACTCTTGCCTCGAAGGAGAGTCTTGCATGGGCCCAGCTTTTGATATCTGCAGCACCACTCCTGTTCCTTCATGTCCAATACGTGTACGAAGGAACTGCAGATGCTGGTTTCAACCGTAGATAGACACAGAGTGCTGGAGTAACTCAGCGGGACAGGCAGCATCTCTGGAGAGAAGGAATGATGACTGAAGAAGGGTCTCGACCAGAAACGTCACCCATCCATGTTCTCCAGAGATGCTGCCTGACCCACTGAGAAGGAATGATGACTGATGACTGATGACTGAAGAAGGGTCTCGACCAGAAACGTCACCCATTCCTTCTCTCCAGAGATGCTGCCTGACCTGTTGAGTTACTCCAGCACTCTGTGAAACGTCACCTATCCATGTTCTCCACAGATGCTGCCTGACCCGCTGAGTTACTCCAGCACTCTGTGAAACGTCACCTATCCATGTTCTCCACAGATGCTGCCTGACCCGCTGAGTTACTCCGGCACTCTGTGAAACGTCACCTATCCATGTTCCCCACAGATGCTGCCTGACCCGCTGAGTTACTCCAGCACTCTGTGTCTATGTTCGTTGGGCACGGTGTGTTGACTGTGGAGGGTGGTGGGAAGTCTGACAGGCTGGGTTTGCCACAGAGGTGTAAACACACAGCAGAGGGTTATATCCTGCTGCCAATGCCCGATTCACGAACTTGGGGGGGAGGGATCATCTGTTTTCTGGCTTTATACACAATCGCAAGCACAAAGCTGTTGGGAGAAAAAAACAGAGCAGATTTCAACCCGAGTTTCACATCCCGGTTTCATTGTAGGCGGCTAGGTAGAGTTTCTGCCTCACAGCGCCGGAGACCCGGGTTCCATTCCGACCACGGGTGCTGTCTGTACGGAGTTTGTACGTTCACCCCGTGACCTGCGTGGGTTTCCTCCGAGATCTTCGGTTTACTCCCACACTCCAAAGACGTAGGTTAATTGGCTTGGTATAAGTGTAAAATGTCCCCAGTGCGCGTAGGATAATGTTGGTGTGCGGGGATCGCTGGTCGGCGCGGACTCGGTGGGCCGAAGGGCCTCTTTCCGCGCTGTGTCACTGAACTAAACTCAACCCAGTTAAAACCTGGAAACTATATGGGGCACTGCTTGCGGGCAAGACTGTACCATGGTCACCTGCACCATCCATCCGCACTTTGTTTTTTCCACTGTGCAAAACGGACACTTGGAACAAGTGGGTTTTGAGAGCAAGGGTTTGGCTCAGGTCACGGATGTGAGCTGCGGGCTGGGACTATTAAGCAGGCTGCGACACTATTGAGCAGGCTGGGACACTATTCGCTCAACACCTTCGCTCAGTCCGCCTTAACCAACCTGATCTCCCGGTGGCTGAGCACTTCAACTGCCCCTTCCACTCCCAGTCTGACCTTTCTGTCTCGGGCCTCCTCCAGTGCCATAGTGAGGCCCACCGGAAATTGGAGGAACAGCACCTCATATTTCGCTTGGGCAGCTTGCAGCCCAGCGGTATGAACATTGACTTCTCCAACTTTAGATAGTTCTCTCCTGAGATGCTGCCTGACCTGCTGAGTTACTCCAGCATTTTGTGAATAAATACCTTCGATTTGTACCAGCATCTGCAGTTATTTTCTTGCACTATTGTGCAGGCTGGCACACTATTGAGCAGGCTGGGACACTATTGAGCAGGCTGGGACACTATTGAGCAGGCTGGGACACTATTGAGCAGGCTGGCACACTATTGAGCAGGCTGGCACACTATTGAGCAGGCTGGCACACTATTGAGCAGACTGGGACACTATTGAGCAGGCTGGGACACTATTGAGCAGGCTGGGACACTATTGAGCAGGCTGGGACACTATTGAGCAGGCTGGGACACTATTGAGCAGGCTGGGACACTATTGAGCAGACTGGGACACTATTGAGCAGGCTGGGACACTATTGAGCAGGCTGGGACACTATTGAGTAGGCTGGCACAATATTGAGCAGGCTGGCAGCATCTCTGGAGAGAAGGAATGGGTGACATTTCTTCACTCTGAAGAAGGGTCTCGACCCAAAACGTCGCCCATTCCTTCTCTCCAGAGATGCTGCCTGACCCGCTGAGTTACTCCAGCATTTTGTCTGCCTTCGATTTAAACCAAGCATCTGCAGTTTTCTCCCCCCTACCAATGTAAAAATGTTCCAATGTAAAAATAATAATAATAATAATAATCCATTTATTTTATATAGCGCCTTATCACATGCTCAAAGCGCTTTACAAAAACAATTAACATAGAAACAAACAGACAAACTATCCTGACGGAAAAGCGGCGAATACTCAACGCCAGCGTCCTCTCACGTCAGGGTCCGGCAGTAGACATTAAAAAGCACAAGACACACAGATATAATTTTTTACACAAAACAGCCATCACAGTGATTGCTCTAGGCACACCCTCACTGTGATGGAAGGCAAAGTCTTATCTCCTCCTCATTCTTCTCCCGTGGTGCCACGAGGTGATCGAGGCTCCCAACTTTTTGAAGCCCCCACCGGGCGATGGAAAGTCCCAGGGCCGAGCCGAGCAGGCCGATGAAAAATGTTGTATGTAAAACTGTTCCAATGTAAAAATGTTTCAATGTAAAAATGTTCCAATGTAAAAATGTTCCAATGTAAAAAATGTTCCAATGTAAAAATGTTGCATGTAAAAACTGTTCCAATGTAAAAATGTTGCATGTAAAAACGTTCAAATGTAAAAATGTTGCATGTAAAAATGTTCCAATGTAAAAATGTTGTATGTAAAAATGTTCCAATGTAAAGATGTTGCATGTAAAAATGTTCCAATGTAAAAATGTTGCATGTAAAAATGTTCCAATGTAAAAATGTTCCAATGTAAAAATGTTCCAATGTAAAAATGTTCCAATGTAAACATGTTCCAATGTAAATATGTACCAATGTAAAAATGTTCCAATGTAAAAATGTTGCATGTAAAAATGTTCCAATGTAAAAATGTTGTATGTAAAAATGTTCCAATGTAAAGATGTTGCATGTAAAAATGTTCCAATGTAAAAATGTTGCATGTAAAAATGTTCCAATGTAAAAATGTTCCAATGTAAAAATGTTCCAATGTAAAAATGTTCCAATGTAAAAATGTTCCAATGTATAAATGTTGCATGTAAGAATGTTCCAATGTAAAAATGTTCCAATGTAAAAATGTTGCATGTAAAAATGTTCCAATGTAAAAATGTTCCAATGTAAAAATGTTCCAATGTAAAAATGTTGTATGTAAAAACGTTCCAATGCAAAAATGTTTCAATGTAAAAATGTTCCAATGTAAAAATGTTGCATGTAAAAATGTTCCAATGTAAAAATGTTCCAATGTAAAAATGTTGCTTGTAAAAACTGTTCCAATGTAAAAATGTTGCATGTAAAAACGTTCAAATGTAAAAATGTTGCATGTAAAAACTGTTCCAAAGTAAAAATTTTGCATGTAAAAATGTTCCAATGTAAAAATGTTCCAATGTAAAAATGTTCCAATGTAAAAATGTTCCAATGTAAAAATGTTGCATGTAAAAATGTTCCAATGTAAAAACATTCCAATGTAAAAATGTTGCATGTAAGAATGTTCCAATGTAAAAATGTTGCATGTAAAAACATTCCAATGTAAAAATGTTGCATGTAAGAATGTACCAATGTAAAAATGTACCAATGTAAAAATGTTCCAATGTAAAAATGTTCCAATGTAAAAATGTTCCAATGTAAAACTGTTGCATGTAAAAACATTCCAATGTAAAAATGTTGCATGTAAAAATGTTCAATGTAAAAATGTTGCATGTAAAACTGTTCCAATGTAAAAATGTATCAATGTAAAAATGTTCCAATGTAAAAATGTTCCAATGTAAAAATGTTCCAATGTAAAAATGTTCCAATGTAAAAATGTTCCAATGTAAAAATGTTGCATGTAAAAATGTTCCAATGTAAAAATGTTCCAATGTAAAAATGTTCCAATGTAAAAATGTTGTATGTAAAAACGTTCCAATGCAAAAATGTTTCAATGTAAAAATGTTCCAATGTAAAAATGTTGCATGTAAAAATGTTCCAATGTAAAAATGTTCCAATGTAAAAATGTTGCTTGTAAAAACTGTTCCAATGTAAAAATGTTGCATGTAAAAACGTTCAAATGTAAAAATGTTGCATGTAAAAACTGTTCCAAAGTAAAAATGTTGCATGTAAAAACTGTTCCAATGTAAAAATGTTGCATGTAAAAATGTTCCAATGTAAAAATTTTGCATGTAAAAATGTTCCAATGTAAAAATGTTCCAATGTAAAAATGTTCCAATGTAAAAATGTTCCAATGTAAAAATGTTGCATGTAAAAATGTTCCAATGTAAAAACATTCCAATGTAAAAATGTTGCATGTAAGAATGTTCCAATGTAAAAATGTTGCATGTAAAAACATTCCAATGTAAAAATGTTGCATGTAAGAATGTACCAATGTAAAAATGTTCCAATGTAAAAATGTTCCAATGTAAAAATGTTCCAATGTAAAACTGTTGCATGTAAAAACATTCCAATGTAAAAATGTTGCATGTAAAAATGTTCAATGTAAAAATGTTGCATGTAAAACTGTTCCAATGTAAAAATGTATCAATGTAAAAATGTTCCAATGTAAAAATGTTCCAATGTAAAAATGTTCCAATGTAAAAATGTTCCAATGTAAAAATGTTGCATGTAAAAATGTTCCAATGTAAAAATGTTGCATGTAAAAATGTTCCAATGTAAAAATGTTCCAATGTAAAAATGTTCCAATGTAAAAATGTTGCATGTAAAAACGTTCAAATGTAAAAATGTTTCAATGTAAAAATGTTTCAATGTAAAAATGTTCCAATGTAAAAATGTTGCATGTAAAAATATTCCAATGTAAAAATGTTGCATGTAAAACTGTTCCAATGTAAAAATGTTGCATGTAAAAATGTTTCAATGTAAAAACTGTTCCAATGTAAAAATGTTGCATGTAAAAATGTTCCAATGTAAAAATGTTCCAATGTAAAAATGTTCCAATGTAAAAATGTTGCATGTAAAAATGTTCCAATGTAAAAATGTTGCATGTAAAAATGTTTCAATGTAAAAATGTTTCAATGTAAAAACTGTTCCAATGTAAAAATGTTGCATGTAAAAATATTCCAATGTAAAAATGTTCCAATGTAAAAATGTTTCAATGTAAAAATGTTTCAATGTAAAAATGTTCCAATGTAAAAATGTTGCATGTAAAAATATTTCAATGTAAAAATGTTGCATGTAAAACTGTTCCAATGTAAAAATGTTGCATGTAAAAATGTTCCAATGTAAAAATGTTGCATGTAAAACTGTTCCAATGTACAAAATGTTGCATGTAAAAATGTTCCAATGTAAAAATGTTGTATGTAAAACTGTTCCAATGTAAAAATGTTTCAATGTAAAAATGTTCCAATGTAAAAATGTTCCAATGTAAAAAAGTTCCAATGTAAAAATGTTTCAATGTAAAAATGTTGCATGTAAAAAAGTTCCTATGTAAAAATGTTGCATGTAAAAATCTTCCAATTTAAAAATGTTGCATGTAAAACTGTTGCATGTAAAAATATTCCAATGTAAAAATGTTGCATGTAAAACTGTTCCAATGTAAAAATGTTGCATGTAAAAATGTTTCAATGTAAAAACTGTTCCAATCTAAAAATGTTGCATGTAAAAATGTTCCAATGTAAAAATGTTTCAATGTAAAAATGTTTCAATGTAAAAATGTTTCAATGTAAAAATGTTCCAATGTAAAAATGTTTCATGTAAAAATGTTTCAATGTAAAAATGTTTCAATGTAAAAACTGTTCCAATGTAAAAATGTTGCATGTAAAAAAGTTCCAATGTAAAAATGTTTCAATGTAAAAATGTTGCATGTAAAAAAGTTCCAATGTAAAAATGTTTCAATGTAAAAATGTTCCAATATAAAAATGTTGCATATTCCAATTGTCTGGAAACAGCGATGTCAGTCATTGATGCGAGGAGTCGGTTTAAATGTGCCCAGTACCCACCTGTATTTACTGGAGGCAGGTACTGAGCTCTCTCTCTCTCTCTCTCTCTCTCTCTCTCTCTCTCTCTCTCTCTCTCTCTCTCTCTCTCTCTCTCTCTCTCTCTCTCTCTCTCTCTCTCTCTCTCTCTCTCTCTCTCTCTCTCTCTCTCTCTCTCTCTCTCTCTCTCTCTCTCTCTCTCTCTCTCTCTCTCTCTCTCTCTCCCTCTGTGTATTCCAGAGGGCTTGGGAGAGGAGTGCAGGAAGAGGCACCGAAGCACAAGGGCTCTGGGCGATCTCGGAGCCCGCTCGCCTCTGTCGCTTGCCCGGGGCACTGAGGCAGTGTGGTCCGGGGCGAGGATGAGCGGCGTGGCTATCCACCGCTCCCTCTACACAGAGGAGCAGTTCGCCCGGCGCTTCGGCGGCTCGGAGGAGGAGGAGGAGAAGGAGGAGAAGTCGAGCCAGGGGTTGTGGCAGCAGGTGGCCGGGAAGAGATGCCCCTGCCCCGGCAAACGCTTCTGGACCAAGCGGCTGCCCTTCCTCACCTGGCTGCCGAGGTACAAGCTCAAGCGCTGGCTCATCGGGGACATCGTCGCAGGACTTACAGTGGGGATCGTCCACATCCCACAAGGTAGACCACCTCTAACTACATTGTTACCTCCACAACCAGGGGCCACACACACACACACACACACACACACACACACAGTCTGAGAATAGAGGGGAGGCCGTTTAAAACTGAGCTGAGAAGGAAACTTGTAGTGTAAGAAAATAACTGCAGATGCTGGTACAAATCTAAAGGTGTTGGAGTAACTCAGCAGGTCAGGCAGCATCTCAGGAGAGAAGGAATGGGTGACGTTTCGGGTCGAGACCCTTCTTCAGAAACTTTTTCACCCAGAGATTTGTGGAATTCTCTGCCACAGAGGGCAGTGGAGACCAATTCACTGGATGGATTTAAGAGAGAGTTAGATAGAGCTCATGATTCTCCGATGTTTCCACTAGTGGGAGAGTCTAGGACGAGAGGGCACAGCCTCAGAATTAAAGGACGTTCCTTTAGGAAGGAGATGAGGAGGAATTATCCGCCTCAGAGGGCAGTGGAGACCAATTCACTGGATGGATTTAAGAGAGAGTTAGATAGAGCTCTAGGGGCTAGTGGAATCAAGGGATATGGGGAGAAGGCAGGCACGGGTTACTGATTGTAGATGATCAGCCATGATCACAATGAATGGCGGTGCTGGCTCGAAGGGCCGAATGGCCTCCTCCTGCACCTATTGTCTATGTTTCTCTGATGTTTCCACTAGTGGGAGAGTCTAGGACGAGAGGGCACAGCCTCAGAATTAAAGGACGTTCCTTTAGGAAGGAGATGAGGAGGAATTCTCTGCCTCAGAGGGCAGTGGAGACCAATTCACTGGATGGATTTAAGAGAGAGTTAGATAGAGCTCTAGGGGCTAGTGGAATCAAGGGATATGGGGAGAAGGCAGGCACGGGTTACTGATTGAGAATGATCAGCCATGATCACAATGAATGGCGGTGCTGGCTCGAAGGGCCGAATGGCCTCCTCCTGCACCTATTTGCTATGTTTCTATGATGTTTCCACTAGTGGGAGAGTCTAGGACCAGAGGGCACGGCTTCATAATTGAAGGACGTTCCTTTAGGAAGGAGATGAGGAGGAATTCTCTGCCTCAGAGGGCAGTGGAGACCAATTCACTGGATGGATTTAAGAGAGAGTTAGATAGAGCTCTCGGGGCTGGTGGAAACAAGGGATATGGGGAGAAGGCAGGCACGGGTTACTGATTGTGGGCGATCAGCCATGATCACAATGAATGGTGGTGCTGGCTCGAAGGGCCGAATGGCCTCCTCCTGCACCCATTGTCTATTGAATTTCTTTAGCCAGAGGGTGGCGAATCTGTGGAATTCTTTGCCACAGAAGGCTGTGGAGGTCAATCAATGGATATTTTTAAGGCAGAGATAGATAGATAGATTGTTGATCAGTGCGGGTGTCGGGGGTTATGGGGAGAAGGCAGGAGAATGGGGTTGGGAGGGAGAGATAGATCAGCCATGATTGAATGGCGGAGTAGACTCGATGGGCCGAATGGCCCAATTCTGCTCTTATAAGTTGGGTTTAGTTTAGAGATACAGCGCAGAAACAGGCCCTTCGGCCCACCGAGTCCGCGCCGACCAGCGATCCCCGCACACTAAAACACTATCCTACGCACACCAGGGACAATTTTTTAAACATTGATACCAAGCCAATTAACCTACAAAGCCTTTCGGCTTTGGAGTGTGGGAGGAAACTGGTGGTCTTGGAGAAAACCCACACAGGTCAGGGGGAAGAACGTAGAAACTCTGTACAGACAGCTATTGAGGGCGTGCAGCGTAGGTTCACTCGGTTAATTCCCGGAATGGCGGGACTGTCGTGTGTTGAAAGGCTGGAGCAACTAGGCTTGTACACACTGGAATTTAGAAGGATGAGGGGGGATCTTATTGAAACATATAAGATAATTAGGGGATTGGACACATTAGAGGCAGGAAACATGTTCCCAATGTTGGGGGGAGTCCAGAACAAGGGGCCACAGTTTAAGAATAAGGGGTAGGCCATTTAGAACGGAGATGAGGAAGAACTTTTTCAGTCAGAGAGTGGTGAAGGTGTGGAATTCTCTGCCTCAGAAGGCAGTGGAGGCCAGTTCGTTGGATGCTTTCAAGAGAGAGCTGGATAGAGCTCTTAAGGATAGTGGAGTGAGGGGGTATGGGGAGAAGGCAGGAACGGGGTACTGATTGAGAGTGATCAGCCATGATCACATTGAATGGCGGTGCTGGCTCGAAGGGCTGAATGGCCTACTCCTGCACCTATTGCCTATTGTCTATTGTCTATTGACAGCGTCCGTGGTCAGGATGGAACCAGGGTCCCCGGCGCTGTGAGGCAGCAACTCTACTGCCGCGCCACCGTGATGCCCTAGCTTATAACTTATAAACAATTCATGGCACCATCCCAACAGAACCTTTGCACACAAGACCATCAATCTCGTTGTTCCCTTATATATGAGCAGAAAGTCCAAGCCCTGCAGAGAGTTGTGGATGAAGCCTAGTTCATTACACAGACCAGCCTCCCCACCAGCGACCCCCACCTGCACCACACTGCCTCGGGAAAGCAGCCCGTTAATCAAGGAGCCTTTACACCCCCTCGTCCTCTCTTCTCCCCCCCCCCCCCCCCCCCCCCCCCCTGCTGTTGTCAGCCTACTGAACAATCCTCCCATCAGCTAAGGTTTAGGCTTTAGAGTTAGCCGCACGTCTTTGGAGGAGTTGTGTGGGGAAATAACTGCAGACGCTGGTACAAATCGAAGGTGTCACAAAAAGCTGGAGTGCCTCAGCGGGTCGGGCAGCATCTGTGGAGAGGAGGAACAGGTGACGTTTCGGGTCGAGACCCTTCTTCAGACCCATTCCTTCTCTCCAGAGATGCTGCCCGACCCGCTGAGTCTCTCCAGCATTTTTTGTGATACCCGCACGTCGTTGGAGTGTGGGAGGAAACCGGAGCGCCCGGAGAAAACCCACGCAGGTCACGGGGAGAAGGTACAGTACAAACTCCGTACAGACAGCGCCGTGACTTCCTGACTTTTACACCCAATGCTGGGATCAACGAAAGTGAACATTTATACCAGGCCAATTAACCTACAAAACCTGTACGTCTTTGGAGTGTGGGAGGAAACCGGAGCGCCCGGAGAAAACCCACGCAGGTGACGGGGAGAGCGTACAAACTCCTTACAGACAGAGCCCGTAGTCGGGATGGAACCCGGGTCCCTGGCGCTGTGAGGCAGCAACTCTGCCGCTGCGCCACCGTGGATGGGTAACACACTCAATAATAGTTTGCTCCCTTGTTTTGTTCTTCTCTTCCTAGGAATGTCCTTTGCCCTGCTGACCTCGGTGGCACCAATTTATGGACTTTACACCTCGTTCTTCCCGGTTGTGTTGTACATGCTGTTTGGAACGGGAAGGCACGTGTCCACAGGTGTAGTACCTGCACTCGAGCTATGCGCTGACTTACACAATGCACACAGCAGCGGGCCAAGGAGTAGAGGAGAGAGTTTTCAAGAGAGAGCTAGATTTAGCTCCTGGGGCTAAAGGAACCAAGGGATTTATGGGGGAGAAAGCAGGAACGGGCTACTGATTGTGGATGATCAGCCATGATGATATTGAATGGCGGTGCTGGCTCGAAGGGTCGAATGGCCTCCTCCTGCACCCATTTTCTATGTTTCTCTGTAGAAACAAGGAACTGCAGACACTGGTTCACAAAAAAAGGCACAAAGTGTCGGAGTAACTCAGCGTAGTGTAAGAAAATAACTGCTGGTACAAATCGAAGGTATTTATTTCACAAAATGCTGGAGTAACTCAGCGGGTCAGGCAGCATCTCAGGAGAGAAGGAATGGGTGACGATTCGGGTCGAGACCCTTCTTCGGACTGATGTCAGGGGGGGCGGGAGAAAGGAAGGATATAGGTGGAGACAGGAAGATAGAGGGAGATCTGGGAAGGAGGAGGGGAAGAGAGGGACAGAGGAACTATCTAAAGTTGGAGAAGTCAATGTTCATACCGCTGGGCTGCAAGCTGCCCAGGCGAAATATGAGGTGCTGTTCCTCCAATTTCCGGTGGGCCTCACTATGGCACTGGAGGAGGCCCATGACCGAAAGGTCAAAGTGGAGTAACTCAGCGGGTCAGGCAGCATCTTCAGTGTGAACCTGCATCTGCAGTTCCTTCCTACACAGTCTGAAGAAGGGTCCTGACCCGAAACGTCGTCCACAAATACAGCCTTGTGGCACGGTGGCGCAGCGGTAGAGTTGCTGCCTCACGGCGCCAGAGACCCGGGTTTGATCCCGACTACGGGTGCTGTCTGTACGGAATTTTATGTTCTCACCGTGACTGCGTGGGTTTTCTCCGGGTGCTCCGGTTTCCTCCCACACTCCAAAGACGTGCAGGTTTGTGGGTTAATTGGCTTCGGTTATAAATTGTTCCGTAGTGTGTGTAGGATCATAATCATAATCATCATAATCATACTTTATTAGCCAAGTATGTTTTGCAACATACGAGGAACTTCATTTGCCACACAGTCATAACAATAAAGAGCAACAGGACACACAATAGACAATAGAAAATAGGTGCAGGAGTAGGCCATTCGGCCCTTCGAGCCTGTACGCACCGCCATTCAATGTGATCATGGCTGATCATTCTCAATCAGTACCCCATTCCTGCCCTCTCCCCATACCCCCTGACTCCGCTATCCTTAAGAGCTCTATCTAGCTCTCTCTTGAATGTATTCAGAGAATTGGCCTCCACTGCCCTCTGAGGCAGAGAATTCCACAGATTCACAACTCTCTGACTGAAAAAGTTTTTCCTCATCTCTGTTCTAAATGGCCTACCCCTTATTCTTAAACTGTGGCCCCTGGTTCTGGACTCCCCCAACATTGGGAACATGTTTCCTGCCTCTAACGTGTCCAACCCCGTAATAATTTTATACGTTTCGATAAGATCCCCTCTCATCCTTCTAAATTCCAGTGTCTACAAGCCTAGTCGTACACACAAAATACATTTTAACATGAACTTCCACCACAGTGACTGTTTCGGGATAGAACTATTAATGGGCGATCGCTGGTCGGCACGGATTTGGTGGGCCGAAGGGCCCGTTTCCGCACTGTATTTCCAAACTAACTATACTAAAGACCCACTGAGTTCCTTCGAAGGTATTTATTCACAAAATGCTGGAGTAACTCAGCAGGTCAGGCAGCATCTCAGGAGAGAAGGAATGGGTGACGTCTCGGGTCAAGGCCCTTCTTCAGACTGGTCCTGACCCGAAACGTCACCCATTCCCTCTCCCCGAGATGCTGCCTGACCCGCTGAGTTACTCCAGCGTTTTGTGCTACCTTCGATTTGTGCCAGCGTCTGCAGTTATTTTCCTACACTGAGTTCCTTCAGCGCTTTGTGTGCTCGTCCATGGACATGTAAGCATTGGTCAGTGGTGGCACGGCCCTCCTGTCTGGTCAGGTCCAGGAGTGGAGTGCGATCATCCGATGATGTTCGGCGCCCGCGAAGCATCGGTGACCAAAGATTCACGTGTCCCCCCCCCCATCGCTCTCTTGCCAGGTACCTTTGCCGGGATTAGTTTGATGACCGGCTCTGTGGTCGAGCGCTTGGTGCCACACCAGGTGGGATGGAACGCAACAAACCAGGAAGATCCCGAACTGGAGAAGCAACGGATCTCAGTGGCATCGGCCGTGACCTTCCTCTCGGGACTTATGATGGTAGCTACTCCAACCTCAGTGGGTCTCTCGTCTCGTTTAGTTTATTCACTGGAGTTCAGAAGGATGGGAGAGGGGATCTTACAGGAACGTGTAAAATTATAAAAGGACTGGACAAGCTGGATGCAGGAAAAATGTTCCCAATGTCGGGGGGAGTCCAGAGTCCCAATGTTGTGCGGCGCGGAGGCGCAGCGGTAGAGTTGCTGCCTTACAGCGAATGCAGCGCCGGAGACTCAGGACTACGGGCGCCGTCTGTACGGAGTTTGTACGTTCTCCCCGTGACCTGCGTGGGTTTTCTCCGAGATCTTCGGTTTCCTCCCACACTCCAAAGACATGCAGGTTTGTAGGCTAATTGGCTGGGCAAATGTGAAAATTGTCCCTAGTGGGTGTAGGACAGTGTTAGTGCGCGGGGATCGCTGGGCGGCGCGGACACGGTGGGCCGAAGGGCCTGTTTCTGCGCTGTATCTCTAAAAATAAATAAATAAATTTTAAAAAAGAACCAGGGGCCACACACAGTCTAAGAATAAAGGGGAGGCCATTTAAAACTGAGGTGAGGAAAAACTTTTTCACCCAGAGAGTTGTGAATTTGTGGAATTCTCTGCCACAGAGGGCAGTGGAGGCCAATTCACTGGATGAATTTAAAAGAGAGTTAGACAGAGCTCTGGGGGCTAGCAGAATCAAGGGGTATGGGGAGAAGGCAGGCACGGGTTACTGATTGTGGATGATCAGCCATGATCACAATGAATGGCGGTGCTGGCTCGAAGGACCGAATGGACTCCTCCTGCGCCTATTTTTTATGTTTCTATGTTTCTAACCTCTCTTTCAATCCTCTCCATGTGTAGATTGTTGAGTTCACTAGTTCTGGCAATCTTTGATTCATAGAGCTGTACAGTACAGAAGTAGGCCCTTCGGCCCACCTTGCCCATGCCGACCAAATTGACATATTGGGCTAGTCCCATTTGCCGGTGTCTTTTAAACAATGTTATAGTCCCTGCCTCAACTCTTGGCAGCTCGTTCCATACCCCCACCACCCACTGCATGGAAAAGCTGCCCCTCAGGTTCCTATTAAATCTATCCCCTCTCACCATAAAACGATATCCTCTTGTATTTTGAGGAGAGTTTGCACCTTCTCCCAGTGACCGCGTGGGCTTCCTCCGAGTGCTCCGGTTTCCTCCCACATCCCAAAGACGTGCAGGTTTGTAGGTTAATCGGCCCTCGGTGATTTGCTCCCAGCGTGTAGGGAGTGGATGAGAAAGTGGGGTCACATTGAACGAGTGTGAACGGGCGATCGATGGTCAGTGTAGACTCGGTGGGCCGAAGGGCCTGTTTCCATGCTGTCTCTCTCCTAAACTAAACTAAACTAGTGTGAACGGGTGATCGATGGTCAGTGTAGACTCGGTGGGCCGAAGGGCCTGTTTGCAGGCTGTATCACTAAACTAAACTAAAGTAGTGTGAACGGGTGATCGATGGTCAGTGTAGACTCGGTGGGCCGAAGGGCCTGTTTCCTTGGCCTATCTCTCGACTAAACTAAACCATCGATGGTTGGCGTGGGCTCGCTGGGATGACGGGCCTGTGTCCACGATGTGCCTCTAAAAAAAAAATGGAGCACAGCAGCGCTCACTCCCAGAGTTCCTCTGTAAGCCCGGCTGCTGCCCCGGTCATAACCTGAGGCCTTTTGCTCTTGCTCATGTAGATCTGTATGTTCGTGCTGCAGCTGGGATTCCTCTCCACCTACTTGTCCGACCCAATCGTGAAGGCTTTCACCAGCGGGACCGCCTTCCATGTCACCATCTCCCAGCTCAACACCATGCTTGGACTGCGGCTGCCGAGATTCACTGGACCCTTCACCCTCTTTAAGGTTGGCCTTCATTGTCGAGGCGGCCATGTTGAAGCGAATCTGCCCGTGCGGCCAGCAGTTACGCAGGTTTCAGTTCAGTTTGTTGTCACGGGGTACAGCGAAAAGCCTTTTTGTTGCGCGCTATCCAGTCTACAGAAAGACTATGCATGATTACAATCAAAGATAATAGAGCAGAGCAAGATAGACCACTCGACCCTAAAAACCGTAGTAGGTCACGGCGGCCATTTTAGTAGGCAGAAACTTGCAGAAACATTTTAAAAGAAAAATAACAACAATCTGTGAATTGATAGATGAGATATATTCTGCATTTTAATGGTATCATCACACATACTGATATCATCCCCCACAACACTGATTACACTGCGAGAGGCAGAGCGAACGGCGGGTTTTGCCTACTAAAATGGCGGACGTTACGCTCCTTTGCGTACTACACTTCAGTATAGGCGATTTCGACAGAGTGGTTCATCTTGTTCCTCTAGTATCTTTGACTACAATCGAGCCGTCCACAATGTACAGATACATGATAAGGGAATAACGTTTAGTGCAAGGCAAAGCCAGCAAAGTCCGGTCAAGGATAGTCCACGGGTCGCCCTGCTTTCTCATCGAATAACTTTCTGTTCTGCATGCCGAGGCATCCTTTGTGAACAAGGGAGTGCACCTCAAGAGTTTCTCATGCTTCTGAAAAAGGCCATTCAGCCCTTCGAGTTTAGTTTAGTTTAGTTTCCAGAAACAGCGAGGAAACCAATCTCGCGCCGGCCGGCGATCCTCACTAACACTATCCTACACACACCAGGGACAATTTTACATTTACACCAAGCCAATCAGCCTACAAACCTGTACGCCTTTGGAGTGTGGGGGAAACCGAAGATCTCAGTGGTCAGTGTAGACTCGGTGGGCCGAAGGGCCTGTTTGCAGGCTGTATTAAACTAAACTAAACCAGTGTGAACGGGCGATCGATGGTCAGTGTAGACTCGGTGGGCCGAAGGGCCTGTTTCCTTTGCCTATCTCGACTAAACTAAACGGGCGATCGATGGTCGGCGTGGGCTCGCTGGGATGAGAAAACCCACGCAGGTCACGGGGAGAACGTACAAACAGCACCCGTAGTCGGGATGGAACCCGGGTCTCCGGCGCTGCATTCGCTGTAAGGCAGCAACTCTGCCGCTGCGCCACCGCGGCCGCCCTTAGTCACCATGCCGAGTCTTTGCCACCTAACTCAGCAATCTCTTCCCCCGCTTATTTCCCCGTAACTGTTCTCTTTCGTAACTGCCTGCCTTCTTTTTATCTGCTTGTCAACGTTCAACGTAAGCCTCAAATGGTTGTCTGGATCCCAATCGAGGTCGTAGGTGATCGGAGCAGAATTAGGCCATTCGGCCCATCAAGTCCATTCCGTCATTCAATCATGGCCGATCTATCTCTCCCTCCTATCCCCATTCTCCCGCCTTCCCCCCACAACCCCTGACACCCGCGCTAATCAAGAATCTATTCATCCCTGCCTTAAAAATGTCCACGTTACGGAGTTTGTACGCTCTCCCCGTGACCTGCGTGGGTTTTCTCCGAGAACTTCAGTTCCCTCCCGCACTCCAAAGACGTACAGGTTTGTAGGTTAATTGGCTTGGTAAATCTAAACGACAATTGTCCTTAGTGGGGTGTAGGATAGTGTTAGCGTGCGGGGATCGCTGGTCGGCGCGGACCCGGTGGGCCGAAGGACCTGTTTCCGCGATGTATCTCTGAACTACACCAAAGTTTCGTTTAAAAGACGTACAGGTTTGTAGGTTAATTGGCTTGGCAAATGTAAAAATGGTCCCTAGTGGGTGTAGGATGGTGTTAAAAATGGTCCCTGGTGGGTGTCGGGTACTTCCAGTCTAGTCCCTGGTGGACTCTTCGGAAGTGATGGCCACACGATAGACAAGATACAAGGTGCAGCAGAACGAGAGGGGGTTAAACTGAGCAAATCGAGTTAGGTAGCACAAAATGCTGGAGTAACTCAGCGGGTCAGGCAGCATCTAGGAGAGAGGGAATGGGTGACGTTTCGGGTCAAGACCCGAAACGTCACCCATTCCCTCTCTCCCAGATGCTGCCTGACCTGCTGAGTTACTCCAGCATTTTGTGCTACCTTCGATTTGTACCAGCATATGCAGTTGTTTTCCGACACGACCAGTGAGGCTGTATTTCTTTCTTTCTCAGACGCTGGCCTCATTACTGGGGGCTCTCTCCATGACGAACATAGTCGAGCTGATTATCTCCCTGGTTTGCCTCAGTGTGCTCATTCCGATGAAAGAGATCAACAGCCGATTCAGGCAGAAATTCAGGACCCCCATCCCCATCGAGATCATCATGGTGAGCAGACGCCTGCAGGTGATGTCATATTCTCTGTAATAACGCCTGAAGAAGGGTCTCGGCCCGAAACGTCACCCGTTCCTTCCCTCCAGAGATGCTGCCTGACCCGCTGAGTTACTCCAGCACTCTGTGAAACGTCACCTATCCGTGTTCTCCACAGATGCTGCCTGACCCGCTGAGTTACTCCAGCACTCTGTGAAACGTCACCTATCCGTGTTCTCCACAGATGCTGCCTGACCCGCTGAGTTACTCCAGCACTCTGTGAAACGTCACCTATCCATGTTCTCCACAGATGCTGCCTGACCCGCTGAGTTACTCCAGCACTCTGTGAAACGTCACCTATCCATGTTCTCCACAGATGCTGCCTGACCCGCTGAGTTACTCCAGCACTCTGTGAAACGTCACCTATCCATGCTCGCCAGAGATGCTGCCTGACCCGCTGAGTTACTCCAGCATTCTGTGTCTATCTACGCTGTGATATTCCTTGACAGAAGCATTGGGGCGGTCACGGTGGCGCAGCGGTAGAGTTGCCGCCTTACAGCGAATGCAGCGCCGGAGACCCGGGTTCCACCCCGACTACGGGTGCCGTCTGCACGGAGTTTGTACGTTCTCCCCTGCGTGGGTTTTCTCCAAGATCTTCGGTTTGCTCCCACACTCCAAAGACGTACAGGTTTGTAGGATAACTGGCTTGGTATAATTGGAAAAAAAATATTGTCCCTAGTGCGTGTAGGATAGTATTAGTGTGCGGGGATCGCTGGTCGGCACGGTGGGCCGAAGGGCCTGTTTCCACGCTGTATCTCTAAACTAAACTAAATTAAAAATGAGCGTGAGTGTATAAGACCCAGTGTGCCAGTATCTCTTATCCTTGTTCAGTTTAGTTTAGTTTAGTTTAGTGCATCCTCTGTGAACAAGGGAATGCTTCTGAAGGAGACCATTCAGCCCATCGAGTTTAGTTTAGTTTAGTTTAGTTTAGAGAGACAGCGAGGAAACTAGTTTAGTTTAGTTTAGTTAGAAACATAGAAAATAGGTGCAGGAGTAGGCCATTCGGCCCTTCGAGCCTGCACCGCCATTCAATATGATCATGGCTGATCATCCAGCTCAGTAGCCTGTACCTGCCTTCTCTCCATACCCCCTGATCCCTTCAGCAAAAAGGGCCACATCTAACTCCCTCTTAAATATAGCCAATGAACTGGCCTCAACTACCTTCTGTGGCAGAGAATTCCACAGACTCACCACTCTCTGTGTGAAGAAATGTTTTCTCATCTCGGTCCTAAAAGACTTCCCTCTTATCCTTAAGCTGTGACCCCTTGTTCTGGACTTCCCCAACATCAGGAACAATCTTCCTGCATCTAGCCTCTCCAACCCCTTAAGAATTTTATATGTTTCTATAAGATCCCCCCTCAGTCTTCTAAATTCCAGCGAGTACAAGCCTAGTCTATCCAGTCTTTCCTCATATGAAAGTCCCGCCATCCCAGGGATCAATCTGGTGAACCTTCTCTGTACTCCCTCTAAGGCAAGAACGTCTTTCCTCAGGTTAGGAGACCAAAACTGCACACAATACTCCAGGTGCGGTCTCACCAAGGCCCTGTAGTTCAGAGTTTCAGCCTAGAAACAGGCCCTTCGGCCCACCGAATCCACGCTGACCAGTGATCCCCACATACTAGCACTATCCTACACACACTAGGGACAATTTACATTTATACCAAGCCAATTAGCCGACATACCTGTACTTCTTTGGAGTGTGGGAGGAAACCGGAGATCTCGGAGAAACGAGAAGATTTGAGTACAGGAGCAAAGAGGTCCTTCTGCAGTTGTACAGGGCCCTGGTGAGACCGCATCTGGAGTACTGAGTGCCGTTTTGGTCTCCTAATTTGAGGAAGGACGTCCTTGCTATGGGTTATTTAAGTTTTGTTACTTAAGGGTTAAATATTGGTACAGTTGCCTCAGTCAAGGGAATGGTGAACGGAGTTTAATGCAGATGCTACATCTGCGAGGTGGTACATTTTAGAAAGTCAAACTAGGGCAGGACCTTCACAGTGAATGGCAGGGCCCTTGGGAATGTTGTTTCAGCAGAGGGAACAAGGAGTACAGGTGCACAGTTCCTTGGAAGTGGCGTCGCAGGTGGTCAAGAAGGCTTTCAGCGTGTTGGCCTTCATGGGCCTTGCATTGAGTGTAGACGTTGGCAGGCCACCTTGCAGTTGTGCAAGACGTTGGTGAGGCTGCATTTGGAATATCGTGTTCTGTTTTGGAAGGATGTTGTTAAGCTGGGAAGAGTGCAAAAGTGACTTATGCCAAGGTTGCCAGGACTCGAGGGCCTGGGCTATGAGAGATTGGGCAGGCTGGGACCTGATTCCTTGGAGCGCAGGAGGCTGAGGGGTGACCTTATAGAGGTGCAGAAAACCACGAGGGGAATAGATAGGGTGAATGCCCAGAGTCTTTTTTACCCAGGGCAGGGGAATCATGAACCAGAGGACATAGGCTTAAGGTGAGAGGGGAAAGATTTAATAGGAACAGCTAACAATGGCCTGCCTCCTTTATCATTGTGAATTTTTTGCATATCTTTCATTCATTTGTTCTGTATCTCTCGCTTTCCTTCCCCCCCCCCCCACCCCCCACCCCCCACCCCTATAGGTCTCTATATCTCTATGTTAACCACACACTCTTGTTTTAAACAGCTTATCGTGGCCACTGCCGTTACCTTTGCGACATCCCTTGACAAGTGCTGCAATGTACAGATAGTGGGGCATATCCCTGCAGGGTGAGTGAGTCCTTCTGTCTCGAGGAGATTCAAGTCACAGTGGGGCAAGTGGGGCCACAGTTACCACGAGAGACTTGTCGCGGAAGAAAACATTAACATCCTTTCCCGCTTAAATTTGAATGGAATGGAACAAGGTGACGCAAGGGTGCTTGCGTGAGCCAATGGGCACCTCTCGTTGACCAGGTGCAGAAGAGGTTCATGGGAATCGGCAACGTAAGATTAGGCGCATTACCTCTGGTCTGGGAACGTGTTGAAGGGTGGATGGTAAATGTAGACATGAAATAGTGGAAGGAGATAAGGAAGCTTGTTTTCCTTTGTGAGAAGTCACAGTAGACCACCCGCGCCCCCTACTGCTAGTGGCATAGAAATGTTACTGTAAATGGGGGTAGGGGGCAACGATTGGCACGGAGAGGGGGAGGTGGCGCGGCCCGCCTGAAAGGTGAGATAGAATAATGTCAAGGTGCCCTTGTGTTGCGTTTGACTTGTATTAACCATCTGTTGTTGAATAATAACTGCGAGATGGGTTTTGTGACTTCTGCTCAATGGATCCGATTACCTTGGAGAAAACGTTTCGTTTAGTACAGTTTAGTTTGGAGATACAGCAAGGAAACAGGCCCTTCGGCCCATCGGGTCCGCGCCGACCAGCGATCCCCCGTACACTAGCATTATCCGACACACTAGGGACAATTTACAATCTTTACTGAAGCCAATTAACCTTTTGGTTTAGTTTAGTTTAGAGGTAAAGCGCAGAAACAGGCCCTTCGGCCCATCGGGTCCGTGCCGACCAGCGATCCCCGCACACTAGCACTATCCTACACACACTGGGGACAATTTACAATGTTACCAAGCCAATCGGCCGACAAACCTGCACGTCTTTGGAGTGTGGGAGGAAACCGGAGCGCCCGGAGAAAACCCACGCGGTCACGGGGAGAACATGCAAACTCCGTACAGACGGCAGCCGTGGTCGGGATGGAACCCGGGTCTCTGGCGCTGTGAGGCAGCGACTCTACCGCGGCGCCACCGTGCCGCCCCTACAGTTTATGTTTGGAGATACAGCGTGGAAAGAGGCCCACTGAATCGACGCCGACAGTTTCTATGTCATCCCACTCTCTGATGGAGCAAAGGGGAGGTGGCCGGTGGGAAGAGGTGAGGGGAAGGGGTGGGGAAAGAAATGGCAAGTGATAGGTGGATACAGGTGAGAGGGGGGCAGGTGATCGGCAGATAGGTGGAGTAAGTGACAAAAGCCGCTGGTGAAATGGAGCCAAAAGGGTGGCCAGATATGGTGTCCATCCAGCACAGAAACCAGGCCCTCCGGCCCACTTTGTCCATGGCGACCATTGTATTTATCCATGCTAATCCCATTGATATTTAATGAATTCTCACCCGTTAGGCTGTTGCTACCGTTGTGAGTTGAGCCTCTGGTCCATTGGATGGAAGTTCTAGATTCCTACTGTTGACCAAGGAGCGAACATTGATTTAGTTTACTTTAGAGATACGGTCAGTTTAGAGGGCGGTCACGGTGGCGCAGCGGTAGAGTTGCTGCCTTACAGCGAATGCAGCGCCGGAGACCCGGGTTCCATCCCGACTACGGGCGCTGCCTGTACGGAGTTTGTACGTTCTCCCCGTGACCCGCGTGGGTTTTCTCCGAGATCTTCGGTTTCCTCCCACACTCCAAAGACGTGCAGGTTTGTAGGTTAATTGGCTGGGTAAATGTAAAATGTAAATTGATGGCAAAGCAATGTATGGGGACTCAATGTATACTTCTATCCTACACACACTAGGGACAATTTACAGTTTTACCAAAGTCAATTAACCCGCAAACGTGCACGTCTTAACCTGTTCCACTAAACTAAACTAAACTAAACTCAACTAAAGATAGACACAAAAAGCTGGAGTAACTCTAATGAAGGGTCTCGACCCGAAACGTCACCCATTCCTTCTCTCCAGAGATGCTGCCCGTCCCACTGAGTCACTCCAGCTTTTTGTGTCTACCTTCGGTTTAAACCAGCGCCTGCAGTTCTCGGAGAAAACCCACGCAGGTCACGGGGAGAACGTACGGACTCCGTACAGGCAGCGCCCGTGGTCGGGATGGAACCCGGGTCTCCGGCGCTGTGAGGCAGCAGCTCCACCCGCTGCGCCACCGTGCCGTGCCAACCTTCTGCAGATGAGATGCGGACCGGGTATCTTCTTGGCCGTGACGGGGGATGTCGGGGTCTCGACCCGAAACGTCGCCCATTCCTTCTCTCCAGAGATGCTGCCCTGTCACGCTGAGTTACTCCAACACTTTGTGTCTACCCTCCATTGTCGGGTCGAGACCCTACTTCAGACTGATGTCAGGCGAGTGGAGGGGGGGACAAAAAATTTAACCAGCATCTGCAGTTTTTCCCCCTACACATTTTGCCGCTTCTCTCCAGAGATGCTGCCCGACCCGCTGAGTTACTCCAGCTTTTCGTGTCTACCTTCGGGTTTTAAACCAGCATCTGCAGTTCCTTCCTGACCTAAAGGAAGAACTTTTTCAGTCAGAGAGTGGTGAAGGTGTGGAATTCTCTGCCTCAGAAGGCAGTGGAGGCCAGTTCGTTGGATGCTTTCAAGAGAGAGCTGGATAGAGCTCTTAAGGATAGCGGAGTGAGGGGGTATGGGGAGAAGGCAAGAACGGGGTACTGATTGAGAGTGATCAGCCATGATCGCATTGAATGGCGGTGCTGGCTCGAAGGGCTGAATGGCCTCCTCCTGCACCTATTGTCTATTGTCTATTGTCTATTGTCTGTTGTCTAAACTAAACTAAACTAAAGTAATATCTTTTGCTCTCTTGTGTCCAGCCTTTGACTTCAGCAGCCTAATGCAAAGGTTAAACTGGTGTATTTTGCTTTATTTATTCATTGTCGTGTAATAATGGGCCTGCTCCACACTGCAGGAGTACGTGCTGAGGGACTTCACTGAAGCTCGTTGCAGCCAATGTCAAGGCACTGTGGAGGACGACCACAGTCTCGGGTCCTTCCGCTGCTGGACATGGGGGGCAAAGTGTGGTGGGGACGCCCCTCGCACGGGGGAAGGGAGACCACCCCCAGGGGGGACACAAGAGTGGCAAAGGGTGGCGGGTAAAATATTTGAAAACACTACGATACGAAACAGATCAATGCATGAATGGCCTTCGAGAATGTCGGAAGAATTTCACTGGAGTTTAGATGGATGAGAGATGGATCTTACGGTGCACAGCGGTAGAGTTGCTGCCTTACAGCGAAAGCAGCGCCGGAGACTCAGGTTCGATCCTGACTACGGGCGCCGTCTGTACGGAGTTTGTACGTTCTCCCCGTGACCTGCGTGGGTTTTCTCCGAGATCTTCGGTTTCCTCCCACACTCCAAAGACATACAGGTATGTAGGTTAATTGGCTGGGCAAATGTGAAAATTGTCCCTAGTGGGTGTAGGATAGTGTTAATGTGCGGGGATCGCTGGGCGGCACGGACCCGGTGGGCCGAAGGGCCTGTTTCCGCGCTGTATCTCTAAATCTAAAATCTAAAATTATTAAATGGACTGGACAAGCTAGATGCAGGAAAAATGTTCCCAATGTCGGGGGAGTCCAGAACCAGGGGCCACACACACAGTCTAAGAATAAAGGGGAGGCCATTTAAAACTGAGGCGAGAAAAAAACCTTTTCACCCAGAGAGTTGTGAACTTGTGGAATTCTCTGCCACAGAGGGCAGTGGAGGCCGATTCACTGGGTGAATTTAAAAGAGAGTTAGATAGAGCTCTAGGGGCTAGTGGAATCAAGGGGTATGGGGAGAAGGCAGGCACGGGTTACTGATTGTGGACGATCAGCCATGATCACGATGAATGGCGGTGCTGGCTCGAAGGGCCGAATGGCCTCCTCCTGCACCTATTTTCTATGTAATTATTGCACAGTTCTTGTTTTGCTTTGTATTTTATAGTTTTTTTAAATTCTGAATGAAGTTTGTTTTTGATTTTTTTTAAAGATGCTACTTTTTTTCTGTCGCCTCAGGTTTCCGAGCCCTCAGCTGCCGGCTCTGGGTAGCATCCCGAGTCTCATCGGTGATACGGTGGCCATTACCTTCGTCGGCTATGCTGTGTCTGTATCGCTGGCCATGATATATGCTGACAAGCACAGATACACCATCGACCCCAATCAGGTCTGTGATCTCAGGTCACGGAGTGCACCTTCAGTGACTTGTGGCACTGTCGTTTTAGTTTTAAACAGACAAGTGCAGAAAGCCAATGGCATGTTGGGCAGTGAAGAAAGCTAATGGCATGTTGGCCTTCATAACGAGAGGATTTCAGTACAGGAGTAAAGAGGTTCTTCTGCAGTTGTACAGGGCCCTGGTAAGACCACACCTGGAGTATTGTGTACAGTTTTGGCCTCCTAATTTGAGGAAGGACATCCTTGTAATTGAGGTAGGTTCACGAGATTGATCCCCGGCATGGCAGGACTGTCATATGAGGAAAGATTGAAAAGACTGGGCTTGTATTCACTGGAGTTTAGAAGGATGAGAGGGGATCTTATAGAGACGTATAAAATTATAAAAGGACTGGACAAGCTAGATGCAGGAAAAATGTTCCCAATGTTGGGGGAGTTCAGAACCAGGGGCCACACAGTCTTAGAATAAAGGAGAGGCCATTTAAAACTGAGGTGAGAAGGAACTTTTTCACCCAGAGAGTTGTGAATTTGTGGGATTCTCTGCCACAGAGGGCAGTGGAGGCCAAATCACTGGATGGATTTAAGAGAGAGTTAGATAGAGCTCTGGGGGCTAGTGGAATCAAGAGATATGGGGAGAAGGCAGGCACGGGTTACTGATTGTGGATGATCAGCCATGATCACAATGAATGGCGGTGCTGGCTCGAAGGGCCGAATGGCTTCCTCCTGCACCTATTGTTTATGTTTCTGTGTAAGTCCTTAAAACAAATTTTTAGTTTATAGTTTTAGTAGTTTTGTAGTTTTAGTTTGTGGTTTTAAATGGACAAGTCCTTAAAACAAAGCCAATTTCTGCATCTCCAATGGAATTGGTGATGAGGATGTTCAGTTCGGTTTTGGAACTGCAGATGCTGGTTTAAACCGAAGGTAGACACAAAATGCTGGAGTAACTCAGCGGGACAGGCAGCATCTCTGGAGAGAAGGAACGGGTGACTGTAGCTCAGGCCCCTCTAGTCCTGGCGACGTCCTCGTAAATCGTCTCTGCAGCCTTTCCAGCTTGACGACATCTTTTCCAGGCACCGTGTCATAGGAAAGATGTCGTCAAGCTGGAAAGGGTCCAGAGGAGATTTACGAGGATGTTGCCAGGACTGGAGGGTCTGAGCTCCAGGGAGAGGTTGAGCAGGCTGGGACTCTATTCCCTGGTGCGCAGGAGGATGAGGGGCGATCTTATAGAGATGTATAAAATCATGAGAGGAATAGATCGGGTAGATGCACAGAGTCTCCTGCCCAGAGTAGGTGAATCGAGGACCAGAGGACCAGAGGCTTAATGTGAAGGGGAAAAGATTTAAGAGGAATCTGAGGGGTTACTTTCTCACACAAAGGGTGGTGGGTGTATTGAACAAGCTGCCAGAGGAGGTAGTTGAGGCTGGGACTATCGCAACGTTTAAGAAACATTTAGACAGGTACATGGATAGGACAGGTTTGGAGGGATATGGGCCAAACGCGGGCAGGTGGGACTGGAGTAGCTGGGACATGTTGGGCCAGTGTGGGCAAGTTGGGCCGAAGGGCCTGTTTCCACACTCTATGACTCTATGACTTTATAAACTAAGCAAATCTCAACTGTGGGAGACCCTGTATTGAATTATTTCAAAACAGGGCTGTTTTTTCAATTTTGAGGCTGGGACTATCCCAACGTTTAAGAAACAGTTAGACAGGTACATGGATAGGACGGGTTTGGACTGTCATATGTTGAAAGACTGGAGCGACTAGGCTTGTATACACTGGAATTTAGAAGGATGAGAGGGGATCTTATCGAAACGTATAAGATTATTAAGTATTAAGATTATTAAGATTATTAATTCTAAACGTTAGAGGCAGGAAACATGTTCCCAATGTTGGGGGAGTCCAGAACCAGGGGCCACAGTTTAAGAATAAGGGGTTGGCCATTTAGAACGGAGATGAGGAAAAACTTTTTCAGTCAGAGAGTTGTGAATCTGTGGAATTCTCTGCCTCAGAAGGCAGTGGAGGCCAATTCTCTGAATGAATTCAAGAGAGAGCTAGATGGAGCTCTTAAGGATAGCGGAGTCAGGGGGTATGGGGGAGAAGGCAGGAACGGGGTACTGATTGAGAATGATCAGCCATGATCACATTGAATGGCGGTGCGTACAGGCTCGAAGGGCCGAATGGCCTCCTCCTGCACCTATTGTCTATTGTCTATTGGAGGGATATGGGCCAAATGCAGGCAGGTGGGACTAGAGTAGATGAGACATGTTGGCCGGTGTGGGCAAGTTGGGCCTTTTTCCACGCTGTATCACGCTATGACCCTTCTGCAGACTGCAGATTTCAGGCTTGTTTCTGTGTCCATTTCACAGGAGCTACTGGCCCATGGCATTTCCAACACCATCTCCTCCCTTTTCACCTGTTTCCCAAGCTCGGCTTCACTGGCCACCAGTAGCATCCTGGAAAGCGCAGGCGGCCACACGCAGGTGAGCGTCGAGAGTGCGCCGCGGGGACTGAGGGATCACCACAACGTACGACCGCTCGCCACCGTGTAAACCGCGGGCGTGCTTGTGCGAGAAGGGAGCTCTGAGCGAAAACAGTTTTAGAGATACAGCGCGGAAACGTGCCCTTTCGGCCCACCGGGTCCGCGCTGACCAGCGATCCCCGCACACTAACACGATCCCACACCCACTAGGGACAATGTTTACATTTATACTGAGCCAATTAACCTACAAACCTGCACGCCTTTGGAGTGTGGGAGGAAACCGGAGATCTCGGGGAAAACCCAGGCAGGTCACGGGGAGAACGTACAAACTCCGTACGGACAGCGCCCGTAGTCGGGATGGAACCCGGGTCTCCGGCGCTGTGAGGCAGCAACTCTACCGCTGCGCCACTGTGCCGCCCAAAAGAAGCTTTGTTCATAATGGAAGAATGTTCATTCAGTGCTCAGTTAATGCACAGCGGGAAGACAAAGATATACCATTTATAAGTTCTAGGAGCAGAATTAGGCCATTCGGCCCATCAAGTCTACTCCGCCATTCAATCATGGTTGATCTCTCTCTCCCTCCTAACCCCATTCTCCTGCCTTCTCCCCATAACCCCTGACACCCGCACTAATCAATAATCTATCTATCTCTGCCTTACAAATCTCCACTGACTTGGCCTCCACAGCATTCTGTGGCAATGAATTCCACAGATTCACCACCCCTATGACTAAAGAAATTTCTTCTCATCTCCTTCCTAAAAGTACGTCCTTTAATTCTGAGGCTGTGCCCTCTGGTCATAGACTCTCCCACTAGTGGAAACATCCTCTCCACATCCACTGTATCCAGGCCGCTCACTATTCTCTACGCTTCAATGAGGGCCCCCCTCGTCCTTCTAAACTCCAGCGAGTACAGGCCCAGTGCCGACAAACGCTCATCGTACGTTAACCCACTCACTCCCGGGATCGTTCTCGTAAACCTCCTCTGGACCCTCTCCAGAGCCAGCACGTCCTTCCTCGGATACGGGGCCCAAAACTGCCCACAATATTCCAAATATTGGCCTCGCCAGCACCTTATAAAGCCTCAGCACTACATCCTTGCTTTATAGTTTAGGCCGCTCAAAGTGAATGCTAGAATCGCCCTTGTCATCCTTACCACCGACTCAACCTGAAATGTGACCTTTTTGGAATCCAGTGCTTACGTAGAGAAAATGCACAGATGCTCTGAGACGGGGGATTTTTAGTTCATGTTTCCTTGACTGCCATGGTCCTTGCTGGCTCACTGGTCGGGCACCTCCTGGGCAGCTATGAGACCCCGGTTCGATCCCGACCACGGGCACTGTCCGTATGGAGTTTGTACGCTCCCCCCGTGACCTGCATGGGTTTTCTCCCAGATCTCCGGTTTCAATAGACAAATAGACAATAGACAATAGGTGCAGGAGGAGGCCATTCAGCCCTTCGAGCCAGCACCGCCATTCAATGTGATCATGGCTGATCATTCTCAATCAGTACCCCGTTCCTGCCTTCTCCCCATACCCCCTGACTCCGCTATCCTTAAGAGCTCTATCCAGCTCTCTCTTGAAAGCATTCAGAGAATTGGCCTCCACTGCCTTCTGAGGCAGAGAATTCCACAGATTCACAACTCTCTGACTGAAAACGTTTTTCCTCATCTCAGTTCTAAATGGCCTACCCCTTATTCTTAAACTGTAGCCCCTTGTTCTGGACTCCCCCAACATTGGGAACATGTTTCCTGCCTCTAACGTATCCAACCCCTTAATAATCTTATACGTTTCGATAAGATCTCCTCTCATCCTTCTAAATTCCAGCGTATACAAGCCTAGTCCCTCCAGTCTTTCAACATATGAAAGTCCCGCCATTCCAGGAATTAGCCTAGTAAACCTACGCTGCACGCCCTCAATAGCAAGAATATCCTTCCTCAAATTTGGAGACCAAAACTGCACACAGTACTCCAGGTGCGGTCTCACTAGGGCCCTGTACAACTGCAGAAGGACCTCTTTGCTCCTATACTCAACTCTTCTTGTTATGAAGGCTTTCTTCACTGCCTGCTGTACCTGCATGCTTCCTTTCAGTGACTGATGCACTAGGACACCCAGATCTCGTTGTACGTCCCCTGTTCCTAACTTGCTAAAGACGTGCGGGTTTGCCGGTTAATTGGCTTTGGTGTCAATTGTAAATTGTCCCTGTTGTGTGTAGGAGAGTGTTAGGCGGTGGTCGGCACGGACGCGGTGGGCCGAAAGGCTCGTTTCCGCACTGTACCTCTAAACTAAACGATGTCATCGTTAGAGTAAGGTGGGAGCAAATGTTCGGCCAGTTGAGCTGTCAAGGTAGGAGCAGCCATGGTGAGCTCTGGTTAATTCTCTGTTACATTTTGACCTTGCAGCTCGCCGGCTTATTCACCTGCCTCGTTGTCTTGGTGGTGTTGCTTCTGATTGGCCCGCTGTTCTACTTCCTACCCAAGGTACGCAAACTAAACCGATCGGGAAACCCCTTCCAACACATGGCCCCAAACTACATTTCAACATCGTTCTTCCTTGTTGTTCCTTCAGAAAGTGACGAGCAGAGGGATATGGGCCAAACGCGGGCAAGTGGGACTAGCTTAGATGGTCGGCAGGGATGAGTTGGGCCGAAGGGCCTGTTTCCGTCGGTTTGGCTCTTGTGGCTATGATATTTTCAATTGTTCTCCTGCGATGGGGGATGAGCTTACGTTTCAGTTTGAGTCGAGTTTATTGTCACGTGTACCGAGGTACAGTGAAAAGTTTTTGTTGCGTTTAGTGCAAGATAAAATCCAGTCAAGTCCGATCAAGAATAGTCCGAGGGTCTCCAGAGTGGTGGATAGTCATTCAGCACTGCTCTCTGACTGTGGTTCAGTTGCCTGACATCAATATAGCAATCCAATTAATAGGAATCCGAGGGGTAACGTTTTCACACAGAGGGTGTTGGGTGTATGGAACAAGCTGCCAGAGGAGGTAGTTGAGGCTGGGACTTTCATTACATAGAAACATAGAAAATAGGTGCAGGGGGAGGCCATTTGGTCCTTCGAGCCAGCACCGCCATTCATTGTGATCAAGGCTGATCATCTTCAATCAGTAACCCGTGCCTGCCTTCTCCCCATATCCCCTGATTCCACTAGCCCCTAGAGCTCTATCTAACTCATTTTTTAATTCATCCAGCGATTTGGCCTCCACTGCCCTCTGTGGCAGAGAATTCCACAAATTCACAACCCTCTGGATAAAAAAGTATCTTCTCACCTCAGTTTTAAATGGCCTCCCCTGTATTCTTAGACTGTGTGTGGCCCCTGGTTCTGGACTCCCCCAACATTGGGAACATTTTTCCTGCATCCAGCTTGTCTAGTCCTTTTATAATTTTATACGTCTCTATAAGATCCCCTCTCATCCTTCTAAACTCCAGTGAATACAAGCCTAGTCTTTCCAATCCTTCCTCGTATGACAGTCCCTCCATCCCAGGGATTAACCTCGTGAACCTACGCTGCACTGCCTCAATAGCAAGGACGTCCTCCCTCAAATTAGGACATCGTTTAAGAAACAGTTGGATAGGCACATGGATAGGACAGGTTTGGAGGGATATGGACCAAGTGCGGGCAAGTGGGATGAGGGTAGCTGGGACATTGTTGGCCGGTGTGGGCGAGTTGGGCCGAAGGGCCTGTTTCCACACAGTATGTGCGTTTTCACACTTCTGTACCTTTTGTCTCGCACTTCTGAACGAAAAACAGCCTTTCCAGTTTCTCCTCGTAACTGAAACACTCCAATCCCAGGCAAGGCCCTGGTGAATCCTCTCCGCACTCTCTCCAGTGTGACCACATCCTCTCTGTGTTGTGCTGGCCAAGTGGTTTGGAGTTAATATTACTGTAAATCTCTTCCCTTTGCAGGCAGTGCTGGCGTGCATTAACATCACCAGCTTGCGGCAGATGTTCCTCCAGTTTCAGGAGCTCCCGGAGCTCTGGAGAGTCAGTCGAATGGACTTTGTAAGTCGTTCACACTGTCCGGCGTAGAGTGGCCCTCTGAGATAGCAGACTCGTGTTAGGAGGTCCGTCTGGAAGCAGTGAGGCACAGGACAATGGCTGGCCTTCCCTGCTCAGCACTGGCTCTGTCTAGGGTTGCCAACTGTCCCGTATTAGCCGGGACATCCCGTACTTTGGGCTAAATTGGTTTGTCCCGTACAGGACCACCCTTGTCCCATATTAGGCCCGTGGGGCACTGTAGGCCCAGACACTGTAGGCCCAGACACTGTAGGCCCGGACACAGTGGGCCCGGACACAGTGGGCCCGGACACAGTGGGCCCGGACACTGTAGGCCTGGGGGCCGCTGTAGACCCGTGCATTGTATGGCCGGACAGTGTAGGCCTGGGGGCCCGCTGTAGGCCCGGACAGTGTGGGCTAACGGAGTGTGTTCGGGGAGTGGGGCCGAATGTGTTTGCCTAACGGAGGTTGCATAGCAACCCGCCTCCCAGCTAGGGCTGCCATTGGTGGAGCGGGAGCACGTGAGGTCACTTGGGGCGCGGGGTGGTGACATCACCTTGTCCCGTATTTGGGAGTGAGATAGTTGGCACCCCTAGCTTTATCTGTGCCCTATTTGTGCGGCACGGTGGCGCAGCGGTGGAGTCGCTGCCTTGCAGCGAATGCAGCGCCGGAGACCCGGGTTCCATCCCGACTACAGGCGTCGTCTGTACGGAGTTTGTACGTTCTCCCCGTGACCTGCGTGGGTTTTCTCCGGGATCTTCGGTTTCCTCCCGCACTCCAAAGACATGCAGGTTTGTAGGTTAATTGGCTCGGTGTAAAATGTAAAAACTGTCCCCAGTGTGTGTGTAGGATAGTGTTAGTGCGCGGGGATCGCTGGGCGGCACGGACTCGGTGGGCCGAAGGGCCTGTTTCCGCGCTGTATCTCAAAACTAAACTAATGTCTTCTTCCAGGTGGTCTGGGTGGTCACGTGGTTGGCCGTAATCACCCTGAATGCGGACCTGGGACTTGCCGTGGGGGTGGTCTTCTCCATGATGACCGTGATCTACCGCACTCAGAGGTACCGCCACCCCTTCGCGGCGACTTGATCCGTGTCAGGCGTGCCGGCGAGCTTTCAAACCTGGTGAGGTCGGACATAAAGAGAGCTGGAGCAACTCGGCGGGACGGGCGGCATCTCTGGAGAGAAGGGACGGGTGACGTTTCGGGTCGAGACCCTTCTTCCAGGGAGAGTTGTGAATCTGTGGAGTTCTCTGCCACAGAGGGCAGTGGAGGCCAATACACTGGATGGATTTAAAAGAGAGTTAGATGGAGCTCCAGGGAATCGAGGGGTATGGGGAGAAGGCAGGCACGGGTTACTGATTGTGGACGATCAGCCATGATCACAATGAATGGCGGTGCGTACAGGCTCGAAGGGCCGAAATAGACAATAGACAATAGACAATAGGTGCAGGAGTAGGCCATTCAGCCCTTCGAGCCAGCACCGCGATTCAATGCGATCATGGCTGATCACTCAATCAGTACCCCGTTCCTGCCTTCTCCCCATACCCCCTCACTCCGCTATCCTCAAGAGCTCTATCCAGCTCTCTCTTGAAAGCATCCAACGAACTGGCCTCCACTGCCTTCTGAGGCAGAGAATTCCACACCTTCACCACCCTCTGACTGAAAAAGTTCTTCCTCATCTCCGTTCTAAATGGCCTACCCCTTATTCTCAAACTGTGGCCCCTTGTTCTGGACTCCCCTAACATTGGGAACATGTTATCTGCCTCTAATGTGTCCAATCCCCTAATTATCTTATATGTTTCAATAAGATCCCCCCTCATCCTTCTAAATTCCAGTGTATACAAGCCCAATCGCTCCAGCCTTTCAACATACGACAGTCCCGCCATTCCGGGAATTAACCTAGTGAGCCTACGCTGCACGCCCTCCATAGCAAGAATATCCTTCCTCAAATTTGGAGACCAAAACTGCACACAGTACTCCAGGTGCGGTCTCCTCCTGCACCTATTGTCTATGTCTCTATGTATGTTTCAGACTGATCTAAAGTAAACTAAACTAGAAAGTTGGACTGGAGTTGTGGGCCCTTCTAGCATGGAGTCCCCGTATGGCATCGTCTTCAGGGGAGAGGGGAAACGAGAGGTATGGACGGCGATGTGGATGGATACAGAGGACAGATGTACCCTGGCGAGCTGACCTCCATCGCACGGAGGCCAGGCGCCAGCTCACGGATACCTCCCCCTACTGGTCCTTGGACCATCACCCCCACAGACGGGCGCCAGGCCATAATATCACGGACCGTCTCTGAGTTCACCGCTTCCGTCTGTCTGCCCGCCACCGCCGCCAACCGCATCGTTCCCCAGCGCCCGCACGGCCCGGCTTGGCCTTCTCCCCCAAAATCCGTCAACACAACTGCCCATTCTTTCTGCCCTCTCCTGCCCCACTGAAATCATTTCCACATACCTCGACTCCATCCTAGGTCCAATCTCTCCCCACCTATGTCCACGAAACCTCTCCCGCCCTCCATCTCTTTAATAACGTCTGCTTTCCGAGCGCCCCCCCCCCCCCCCCCCCACTCCATCATCTTTACTAGCTACTGGAACAAGTGGACCCAAACCCCTCCTGCATTGGTGCATCACCCTCTCCTCCCCCCTCCCCTTCCACCCCTTCCCCCGTCCCCTCCCCCCCTTCTCCCCCTCCCCTCCCCCTCCCCCCTCCTTCCACCTCCCTCCCTCTCCCCCCTCCCTCCTCCCCCCTCCACCCCCCTCCACCCCTATCCCCCTCCCCCTCCCCCCACTCCACCACTCCACCCCCCTCAACCCTCCTTATCCTCCTCCCTCCCCCAACCTCCCTCCACCCCACTCCCTCCCTCCCTCCCTCCCCCTCCCTCCCTCCCTAGGAGATAGATTTAAACTTTAAAATGTGAATAACTTTCAAAACATAACACCGATTTCAATGAAACTTCTTCCATTAGCACCAAAGGGACGACGGTGAGCAAGGTGGGCCGAAAATTGTCACGCTATCGTGTACCGTTTTGGCTGTAGTTCAGGAACAAACAAACAAACAAACGAGAGTTTTAGTACATCGATATCTCTCTACTTCACCATCTATATCTCTCGTTCCCATTCCCTGAACATTGAAGAACTACCAAGGTGTCCTGATGCTTTTCGAAGAGTCCACCAGGGGTCAGGGAATTGTTTATTGAGTTTAGTTCAGTTTATTGTCACGTGTACCGAGGTACAGTGAAAAGCTTTTGTTGCGTGCTAACCAGTCAGCGGAAAGACAATACATGATTACAATCGAGCCAATTGTGAATACCGTTTAGTGCAAGGTAAAGCCAGCAAAGTCTGATCAAGGGTAGTCCGAGGGTCTCCAATGAGGTAGATAGTAGTTCAGCACTGTTCTCTGGTTGTGGTAGGATGGGTCAGTCGCCTGATAACAGCCAGGAAGAAACTGTCCCTGAATCTGGAGCTGTGCGTTTTCACACTTCTGTGCCTCTTTCCGATGGGAGAGGGGAGAAGAGGGAGTGGCCGGGGTGAGACTGGTCCTTGATGATGCTGCTGGCCTTGCCGAGGCAGCGTGAGGTGTAGATGGAGTCGGTGGAAGGGAGGTTGGCTTGTGTGACGGTCTGGGCTGCTGGCCTTGCCGAGGCAGCGTGAGGTGTAGATGGAGTCGGTGGAAGGGAGGTTGGTTTGTGTGACGGTCTGGGCTGCTGGCCTTGCCGAGGCAGCGTGAGGTGTAGATGGAGTCGGTGGAAGGGAGGTTGGTTTGTGTGATGGTCTGGGCTGTGTCCACAGTTGCCCCTGGGAGATTAGCAGGAATCATCTCTCGAAAACCAGGTGAACGGTATCTGCATGGGCAAAATAATTCTTTGATCGCTCAGTATGAATTCTAATGAAGCTTTCACTCCATATCATTGCCTTCCACGATGAATTGTATGTTTCTTTGTTCTTACCAGTTCATCAATCATTGTAACTTTACCAGAAGTAGCTAACAGTGGATCAGACCGTGAATACCGCGTTTAATTCAACCAGGTCCACTGGCATTTCAAAGGAGCAATTGCAACCTCTTGTGGTCAAACAGAGAACTGTCAATCGTTCCCGTTTCGCTGAACACCTCCGCTCAGTCCGACTGAACCTACCTGATCTCCCGGTGGCTCAGCACTTCAACTCCCCCTCCCATTCCCAGTCTGACCTTTCTGTCCTGGGCCTCCTCCATTGTCAGAGTGAGGCCCAGCGCAAATTGGAGGATCAGCACCTCATATTTTGCTTGGGCAGCTCGCACACGAGCGGTATGAACATTGACTTCTCTAACTTCAGGTAGTTCCTCTGCCCCTCTCTTTCCCCTCCCCCTTCCCAGTTCTCCCACTGTCTTCCTGTCTCCTACTACATCCTACCTTTTTCCGGCCCCCTCCCCTGACGTCAGTCTGAAGAAGGGTCTCGACCCGAAATGTCACCCATTCCTTCTCTCCAGAGATGCTGCCTGACCCGCTGAGTTACTCCAGTGTTTTGTGTCTACCGTCAATGGGCACTCGGCCCCATTGACCAGAGACAGGTGGGGCAAGTTTTTTTACACGGAGGGTGGTGGGGGCCTGGGGTGGTGAGGGAGGCGATACGTTGGTGGGGTTTAAGAAGCTTTTGGATGTGCAGGGAATGGAGGGGTATTGTTCACGTGCGGGCAGAGGAGATTAGCCTCGCTTGGCGTCATGTTCGGCAGGTGCATTGTGGGCCGAAGGGCCTGTTCCTGTGCGGCACTGTTCTATGCTGCGTGTACTGAGGGCAAGAGGAAGGGCTGCTATCATGAAGGATTCCCTGCTCAACGCTAACCTTGTGAAATTTGGCTTCTCAGAGCTGACTGCTCCATGCTGGGCCGAGCCTCCAACACCGAGATCTACCGACCTGTGGGGGAGAACAGCAGGGTAAGTGGGGGAGCGGTGGGAGCCGGGGGCAGGGGTGCCAACGTTCTCACTCCTGAATACGGGACAAGGTGGCGTCACCGGCCCGCGCCCCTCATGACCTCACCCAGCCAGCGGCCACACCAATGGCGGCCGCCCGGGCTGGGAGGCGGGTTGCTAAGCAACCTCTGTTAGGTGGCCCCGGGGCCTCCGAACCTACACTGCCCAGAAGGTAGACACAGATTTTAACTAGCATCTGCAGTTTTTTTCCTGGTACACTGTCCAGACCTATAGCATCCGGGCCTACTGTGTCCGGATCTACAGTGTCCGGGCCTACAGTGTCCAGACCTAGTGTCCGGGCCTACAGTGTCCGGGCCTACAGTGTCCGGGCCTACAGTGTCCGGGCCTACAGCGTCGGGGCCTACAGCGTCCGGGCCTACAGTGTCCGGGCCTACAGTGTCCAGACCTAGTGTCCGGGCCTACAGTGTCCGGGCCTACACTGTCTGGGCCTACAGTGTCCGGGTCTACAGCGCCCCCCGGGCCTAATACGGGACAAGGGCGGTCCCGTACGGGATAAAGCAATTTAGCCCAAAATGCGGGATGTGCCGTCTAATACGGGACAGTTGTTAACCGTAACCGGGGGACACCGAGCTCAGCCGCGGTGTGCTATGGCCGTGCCCGCCAACCACAGAGCATGGCATCGTTCCACACCTACCACACTCGTGGGCGTGATGGAAATCTTGTTTTAACAAGGGGACTGCCTTGCCCTACCCACTAAACTTACCGAATAGTGAGCGGCCTGGATAGAGTGGATGTGGAGAGGATGTTTCCACTAGTGGGAGAGTCTAGGACCAGAGGGCACAGCCTCAGAATTAAAGGACGTTCTTTTCAGAAGGAGATGGGGAGAAATTTCTTTAGTCAGAGGGTGGTGAATCTGTGGAATTCATTGCCACAGACCAAGTCAATGGATGTATTTAAGGCAGAGATGGATAGATTCTTAATTAGTACGGGTGTCAGGGGTTATGGGGAGAAGGCAGGAGAATGGGGTTAGGAGGGAGAGATAGATCAGCCATGATTGAATGGCGGAGTAGACTTGATGGGCCGAATGGCCTAATTCTGCTCCTATCACTTATGACCTGATGACCTCTGTGACAAGCGACGGTCCTGAATTCCTAAGCTCATCCGTTCTCGGAGCAGAATGAGTACATTCGGCCCGTCGCCGTGGGCACTGCCCTCATTGTCTGCCCGAGCCCCACTCTCCAGAATGTCCTTCCGTCCCGTCCGGCAATCCAGCCTCTCTCATTCCATTGCAGTGCCACGAAATTGCTGGTGTGAAGATACTGGCTTACAACGCTCCCATTTACTACGGGAACAAGAACTTCTTCCGGGATGCCATGAACAAGATAATTGGACTGACTCGGGAAAAGGTCAAGGCAAGGGCAAAGGCCATAAACAAGATGACAATCGCCACCATCGTACGTCTGCTCAGGTGTCCCGCCCGTGCCTGGCCCCTTTGTGTGTGCGCGCACCATGTGTATTATGTGTGTGCGCATGTTATGTGTGTTTGTGTGTTTTGTGTGTTCAATGTGCACATGTGTTTTGTGTAAGTGTGTGCGTGCGTGTATTATGTTTGCAAGTTTTGTGTGTTCACGCATGTTTTGTGTGTGCACGATAAGTGTGCACACATGTTTTGTGTGGGCACACTTTTAGTGTGCACACGTGCTGTGCACGTGCACGTTTTGCATGGCGTGTGTTTTGTGTGTGCGTGTTTTTGTGAATGCGCGTGTTTTTGTGTGCGCGTGTGTTTTGTGTATGCGCGTTTTGTGTGTGCACGTGTTTTTGTGTGCGCGTTTTGTGTGTGCACGTGTTTTTGTGTGTGCGCATGTTTTTGTGTATGCGTGTTTTTGTGTGTGTGCGTGTGTTTTGTGTGTGTGTTTTGTGTGTGTGTGTGTTTTGTGTGTGCGTGTGTTTTGTGTGTGGGTGTTTTGTGTGTGTGTGTTTTGTGTGTGTGTGTTTTGTGTGTGTGTGTGTTTTGTGTGTGGGTGTTTTGTGTGTGCGTGTTTTGTGTGTGGGTGTTTGTGTGTGCGTGTTTTGTGTGTGCGTGTGTTTTGTGTGTGGGTGTTTTGTGTGTGTGTGTGTGTGTTTGTGTGTGCTTGTTTTGTGTGTGTGCGTGTTTTTGTGTGCGCACGTGTTTTTGTGTGCGCACGTGTTTTGTGTGTGGGTGTTTGGGTGTGTGCATGTGTTTGTGTGTGTGTGTGTGTTTGTGTGTGCGTGCTTTTGTGTGTGTGTGTGTGTGTTTGTGTGTGTGCATGTGTGTGTGCGCGTGTTTTTGTGTGCGCGTGTTTTTGTGTATGCGTGTGTTATGTGTATGCGTGTGTTTTTGTGTGCGCGCGCGTTTTTGTGTTTGTGTGCATGTGTTTGTGTGTGTGCGTGTTTTTGTGTGTGCATGTGTTTGTGTGTGCGCGTGTTTTTGTGTGTGTGCGTGTTTGTGTGTGCGTGTGTGTTTGTGTGTGTGCGTGTTTGTGTGTGCGTGTGTTTGTGTGTGTGCGTGTTTTTGTGTGTGCGCGTTGTGTTTGTGTGC
Source organism: Rhinoraja longicauda (assembly GCF_053455715.1). Lineage (NCBI taxonomy): Eukaryota > Metazoa > Chordata > Chondrichthyes > Rajiformes > Arhynchobatidae > Rhinoraja > Rhinoraja longicauda. The sequence continues at coordinate 6,006,266 of NC_135994.1, forward strand.
GCGCGTGTTTTGTGTGTGCGCGTTTTGTGGGATCACGGGTTTGGTGTGCACGCGTGTTTTGTGTGTGCGCGTGTTTCAGGTGGCCGTGTGTTTTATGTTTGTGCCTGCGCGTTTTGCATGTGCGTGTCGGAAGTAGGATTTCAGCCAGGATTGCGTGCTTCTGGTTACCGTTTGAATTGGAGCACTCTGCTTTTATCACCAGGAAAATGGCCTTCCACGATCTGCCTGCTCGTCGGACAAAGACACGTCACCGGCAGGTAATGGAATGACCAGGGACAGGGGTCTTAACTTGGAGCCCAGAATTCACCTCAACATTCACAAGGTTTTTCACTGATCCTGGCCTATCTTTGGGTGCTGGACGATTGCAGCTTTAATATCTTGAAGAAGTGTTTATCCCCCCAAAAAATCACTATTTTGTCCACGTATTCAATTTCAACCTTCACTGTTTTGCCTTCCTCTTAGACTTCACCCTCGCGGTACAGAATAATCTTTTGAATTATAAGGCTCTGGGGAGTGTTGTAGAGCAGAGGGATCTAGGAGCGCAGGTACACTGTTCCTTCAAAGTGGCGCCACAGGTTGACAGGGAGTGTTGTAGAGCAGAGGGATCTAGGAGCGTAGGTACACTGTTCCTTCAAAGTGGCGTCACAGGTAGACAGGGAGTGTTGTAGAGGAGATAGATCTAGGAGTGCAGGTACACTGTTCCCTGAAAGTGGCGTCACAGGTAGACAGGTAGTGTTGTAGAGCAGAGGGGTCTAGGAGCGCAGGTACACTGTTCCCTGAAAGTGGTGTCACAGGTAGGCAGGGAGTGTTGTAGAGGAGATAGATCTAGGAGCGCAGGTACACTGTTCCTTCAAAGTGGCGCCACAGGTTGACAGGGAGTGTTGTAGAGCAGAGGGGTCTAGGAGCGCAGGTACATACTTCCCTGAAAGTGGCCTCACAGGTAGACAGGGAGTGTTGTAGAGGAGATAGATCTAGGAGCGCAGGTACACTGTTCCTTGAAAGTGGCCTCACAGGTAGACAGGGAGTGTTGTAGAGCAGAGGGATCTAGGAGTGCATGTACACAGTTCCCTGAATAGGGTGGGTAAGAAGGCTTTAGGCCTTCATCAGTCAGGTTATTGGGTATAGAAGTTTGAATATTGTGTCTGGTTTTGGTCACCTTGCCACAGGAAGGATGTCACTAAGCTGGAAAGGACCCTTAGGGCTGAACTGATTCACAAGTGGGCCAATCTTGAACATGGATCCACAGTTCCAGGATTAGGGATTGGTCATTTAAAACTCACGCCCCTTCTTCGCACAGAGGGTGACGTTCTCTGGAGATCCCTCCCTCGGACAGTTGTGGAGCGTGGACTACTGGAGGTTTTGAAAGAGGAGGCGGATATATCTGGGGAACTGGCACGGGAAAGGAGATGAGACCTGGGGCAGTTCAGCCATGAGGAGCGGGACGGGCTTGAGGGGCCGAATGGTCCACTCCTGCCCCCATTCAGAGAGGCACAAGGAACTGCAGGTGCTGGTTTACAACAACAACAACAAAAAAGACACAGAATGCTGGAGTATCTCAGCAGGTCGGGCAGCAACTCTGGAGGGTATGGGACTGGAAGCTGCCGGACTCACCGACATCCTTGAGCACGTTATTTGAAAGAGCGTTTCAATGCGATTGAGGTTTGTTGTAAAGACGGACAACTTTTCTTTGAGAAACTTATAGAGACGTATAAAATTATCAAAGGACTGGACAAGCTAGATGCAGGAAAAATGTTCCCAACGTCGGGCGAATCCAGAACCAGGGGCCACACACGGCCTAAGAATAAAGGGGAGGCCGTTTAAAACTGAGGTGAGAAGGAACTTTTTCACCCAGAGAGTTGTGAATTTGTGGAATTCTCTGCCACAGAGGGCAGTGGAGGCCAAATCACTGGATGGATTTAAGAGAGAGTTAGATAGAGCTCTAGGGGCTAGTGGAATCAAGGGATATGGGGAGAAGGCAGGCACGGGTTACTGATTGTGGATGATCAGCCATGATCACAATGAATGGCGGTGCGTACTGGCTCGAAGGGCCGAATGGCCTCCTCGTGCACCTATTGTCTATGTTTCTATGTAACTGGTGTGTGCATTGTGCTTTGTCTGACAGAAAGCCAACAGGAAAGGATTCAGTCGGTGGTGATCGACTGCAGCAGCATTATCTTCATTGACACGGCAGGGGCAAGACTGTTTGTTCAGGTACGTCAGCAGTATCACCAGAGAGGCTGCTGGGACTGGTCAACCTCCCCTGCATCCTCTGTGACCCTTCCTGCAGTCGGGCGTCCAGAACTGTACACCACACTCCAATTGTAGCCGAACCATAAAGGTATCACAAGGGAATATAAAGGGGACAATGTACCTGGACTCCTAGATCCCTCTGCTCTGTTCTTCAGTCTGAAGAAGGGTCCCGACCCGAAACGCCACCCATTCCTTCCATCCTGAGATGCTGCCTGACCTGCTGTGTTACTCCAGCATTTTGTGATACCTTCGATTTTTTTCCAGTATCTGCAGTTATTTTCCTACACAAGGTACTCTAAAGATGACTCAGTTTGGTTTAGAAACATAGAAACATTGAAAATAGTTGCAGGAGGAGGCCATTTTGGTCCTTCGAGCCTGTACGCACCGCCATTCACTGTGATCGCGGCTGATCATCCACAATCAGTACCCCGTGCCTGCCTTCTCCCCATATCCCTTGATTCCGCCGGCCCCTCGAGCTCTATCTAACTCTCTTTTAAATTCATCCAGTGAATTGGCCTCCACTGCCCTCTGCGGCAGAGAATTCCACACAGAGAATGGCAGAGATACGGCGCGGAAACAGGCCCTTCAGCCCACACCGACCAGCGATCCCCGCGCACTAACACTATCCTACACACACTGAGGGCAATTTACACTTATACCAAGCCAATTAACCTACAAACCTGCACGTCTTTGGAGTGTGGGAGGAAACCGAAGATCCCGGAGCAAACCCACGCGGGTCACGGGGAGAACGTGTAAACTCCGCACAGACGGCGCCCGTAGTCGGGATGGAACCCGGGTCTCCGGCGCTGCATTCGCTGTAAGGCGGCAACTCCACCGCTGTGCCACCGTGACTTCCTGACTTTTACACTCAATGCTTGAATCGATGAAGGCAAACGTAGCCGTTATAGTTATCTCCCCTCTATAGTCTCAGCCCCGTAGCAGGCTCTCAACCCAAAACATTGCTTTAGTGAGGCACGGTGGCGCAGCGGGTAGAGCTGCTGCCTCACGGCGCCAGAGACCCGGGATCGATCCCGACTACGGGCGCCGTCCGTACGGAGTTCGTACGTTCTCCCCGTGACCTGCTTGGCATTTTCTCCGGTTTCCTCCCACACTCCAGAGACGTACAGGTTTGTAGGCTAATTGGCGTCGGTAGAGACTGTAAGTTGTCCCCAGTGTGTGTCGGGTAGTGTTAGTGTGCGGGGATCGCTGGTCGGCACGGAATCGGTGGGCCGAAGGGCCTGTTTCCGCGCTGTGTCCCTAAACTAAACGAAAGAATTTGAGGGCTATTGAGGGCGTGCAGCGTAGGTTTACTAGGTTAATTCCCGGAATGGCGGGACTGTCCTATGTTGAAAGACTGGAGCGACTAGGTTTGTATACACTGGAATTTAGAAGGATGAGAGGGGATCTTATCGAAACGTATAAAATTATTAAGGGGTTGGACACGTTGGAGGCAGGAAACATGTTCCCAATGTTGGGGGAGTCCAGAACCAGGGCCCACAGTTTGAGAATAAGGGGTAGGCCATTTAGAACAGAGATGAGGAAAAACTTTTTCAGCCAGAGAGTTGTGAATCTGTGGAATTCTCTGCCTCGGAGGGCAGTGGAGGCCAATTCTCTGAATGCATTCAAGAGAGAGCTAGATAGAGCTCTTAAGGATAACGGAGTCAGGGGGTATGGGGAGAAGGCAGGAACGGGGTACTGATTGAGAATGATCAGCAATGATCACATTGAATGGCGGTGCTGGCTCGAAGGGCCGAATGGCCTCCTCCTGCACCTATATTCTATTATCTATTGTCTAAGATGCTGCCCGACCTACTGAGCTCCTCCAGCAGTGTGTGTGTGTTTTTATGTAAACAGTTAGCCTTACTTGATCAATGGTCTTATTTTGCAGATGTGTGTGGAGTGTCAGAAAGCGGACTTGTGGGTTTATCTAGCAGAGTGCAACAGTAAGTATCATGTCCCCATTAAGCTGTCTCTTGTCTGCACACTGAGTGTCGTACATCTGAATCCATTGCAATCCAGGCATCTTCCTGATCAGCGGCCATGATGGATTCATCAGCATTAGGGCTAACAGTGGCGTGAGAAGATTCTCGTCTTCAAGAGAGCGTTAAGATTTAGCTCTTCGGGCTAACGGAATCAAAGGGACACGGGGTGAAGGCAGGAACGGGGTACTGGATATTGGTTTAGGATGTAGACACAAAACGCCGGAGTAACTCAGCGGGTCAGGCAGCATCTCGGGAGAGAAGGAATGGGTGACGTTTCAGTCTGAAGAAGGGTCTCGGCCCGAAACGTCACCCATTCCTTCCCTCCAGAGATGCTGCCTGACCCGCTGAGTTACTCCAGCACTCTGTGAAACGTCACCTATCCATGTTCCCCAGAGATGCTGCCTGACCCGCTGAGTTACTCCAGCACTCTGTGAAACGTCACCTATCCATGTTCTCCACAGATGCTGCCTGACCCGCTGAGTTACTCCAGCACTCTGTGAAACGTCACCTATCCATGTTCTCCACAGATGCTGCCTGACCCGCTGAGTTACTCCAGCATTTTGTTCCTGCCTTCGATTTTAACCAGCATCTGCAGGTTTTTTTCTACTCATTTAGGACGATCGGCCACGATCACATTGAATGATCAGGACCGAATGGCCTCCTCCTGCACCTATTGTCTATGTTTCTATGTCTATTCTGAGTCAGAGAGTGAACTCGCAGATAGAGAGGGAGGGAGGGAGGGAGGGAGGGAGGGAGGGAGGGAGGGAGGGAGGGAGGGAGGGAGGGAGGGAGGGAGGGAGGGAGGGAGGGAGGGAGGGAGGGAGGGAGGGAGGGAGGGAGGGAGGGAGGGAGGGAGGGAGGGAGGGAGGGAGGGAGGGAGGTAGGTGCAGAGAGGTGCAGAGAACAAATGAATCTCATTGGGGCCTCTTGGACCCTGAGGGTCTTGACACAGTGTACGGTCGGGCTCTGGGGAGTGTACCAGTGCTCTGAGCGTGCCAACGTTGAAAGTAGGTGTGTGGGTCACGTCTTCTACTCAGACTAGTGGGGGGCCGGAACGCACTGCCAGGGGTGGTGGTGGAGGCAGATACGATAGTTTAAAAAAAATTATTAATTATCAAAAAATGTATTCAGTTATTTAAAAACAATATTCACAATGCAATCAAACCAAACAGAACCCACCACCAGAATACGATACCAACAACTCTACCACATGAAACTATTATACGACTATCTTACAAATCCCCATCCAGGATGCATCCAATCCCCCAGCGGTCCCAGATATCCCCCAGGGTGCCCGTGGGCAGTGCGTGTTCCCTCTCTAACGCCACCTGGGGGCGGACGGACGTAACCCCGGGAAAAGGGGCAGGCAGCCGGCTCGGGCAGAGCCCTCTTCCGCCTGGTGCCGTGACTCGCGGACGGCCATCTTGGCCAGGCCCAGGAGCAAACCCGACCCGACCCAACCCAACCAGGACATCCTCAGCCCCACCCTCTCCCCAGCTACGCACACAGGGGTGTCCAGAGATGAGGGGGGTGGGTGTGAAGGGCAGCCAGAAGGCAAGGTCAAGGAGCAGCCCCTGTAGATATTGGAGCAGGGGCTGCAACCTCACGCTCTCCATGTACACGTGGAACGCAGACTGCTCCAGCACGCAAAGGTGGCGGGCGGCCGGCGAGTCTGTGAACCAACCGCGAGAGAAACAGGTCGCAGGGTGCAGTACCCCCCACCCCAGGTCCCCGATGGAGAGGGGCAGAACCCCTGCGTACAGGGACCCCCACCATGGGGATGACACGACAGTGGTTTTGAAGAGGCTTTAGGATCGGCACTTGGATGGGCTCGTAAAGTTGGTACGTTCATCAAACAATGGGAGCAGAATTAGGCCATTCGGCCCATCGAGTCTACCCCCGCCATTCAATCACGGCTGACCTTCCTCTCCCTCCTGACCCCATTCTCCCCACAACCCGTGAGGCCATGGAGGGGGGGTGTGGATCGCGTGCAAGCATAGGAGATGAGTCCGCATTGGCATCGTGTTCAGCATCGGCATGACTCCACGACGCTGTGAGGGTCACAAATGTGTCTGCCCTTTGTCTTTGCAGAAGAGGTTTTGAAGGTGTTGACGTGCACTGGCCTCCTCGATCACCTCCGGCCCGAGCAGATTTATGTAACAGTGCACGATGCAGTGGTCTACCTAGAGCAAGTCAAGGTAACGGTCTTTTTTCAATGGCATTCTCTGCTGCTTTGGTCTGTCGAGACTGCTCGTCTCAAAACATGTCCCGGATATCCCCGCAGCAGATGGAGTTCCGCTACTCAACCCTGTACTAGACACATAATTCCGGAGTAAAGCCCCTGTCCCACTCAGGCGTTTTTGTAGGCGGCTACAGTGTTGCCTGTATGGTCGTGCGTCGTCTCCAAACAGTCGTAGCGTTTTTCCGGTCGTTGCCGGACTTTGAAATGTTTAAACATTTTCGGCGACTGTGGGTTTGACGCCAATGGTCGTAGCTTGACGTCTCCTGACGGGGGCGCTGTCGTAGGTCGTCACCAGGTGACGTAGGTTGTCGCTGGTCCTGACTTCGGTGAATCCCATTGGCGACTACCTACGTCAACCGGCGACAGGCACCGGCGTCAAAACCGGAGGCCAAATTGACGTGAATTGTCTTCAGTTGTCGCCGACACGGTCGTCGCTTGTCGCGGGTGGACGTAGGTTGACTTCGGTTGTCCTAGGTTGCCCCCTGTGTGGTGGTAGGTTGTCGTAGGTGCGGTCGTAGGTGGACGTCCTACTCGCGACGATTGGGTCGCCGGTTGTCGGTGGCTTGCCGTAGCTTGACGTCCACTAGGCGGTAGGTTGTTGTAGCTTGTCGTAGACATTGTCGTAGGGGGGGGAGGGTCCAGTCACAGGTTTTTGGGCGACCTGCTACGACTGTTGCAGTCGCCTCAAAAAACGCCCAAGCGGGACAGGCTCCTTACTCAGCGGGACAGGCAGCATCTCTGGAGGGAAGGAATGGGTCGAGACCCACCTTCGAGCCGGACCCGCGGGCGGCATCTCATAGATGCTGACGCAAGGAACTGCAGAGGCTGGGACTTTGAGCAAAAACGCGCAAAGTGCTGGAGTAACTCGGCGAGCCGGGCAGCATCTGTGGAGGGAAACAACGGACGGGCGGTGTCTCAGGCCGGGACTCTCCTTCACACTGATCGCGGTAAAGGCTTTTTCTCAACAAAGTGCTGTGTGAGGACATTTCTCCAGACTTTCAGCCTGGCTCGAGCTGGTTCTGAACTCACGCCACTAGAGGGCGAACGTGACCAGGAACCTGTCCCGGGACGTGGGCTGAACACACCACATGGTGGCAGCAGAGATCCCAGAGCCCTGGGACATCCCAGATCCAAGGGTAGTGTTTAGTTTAGTTTAGTTTAGACACAGAGCGGAAATAGGCCCTTCGGCCCATCGGGTCCGCGCCGACCAGCGATCCCCGCACACTAAACACTATCCTACCCGCACATTTACCAAGCCAATTAACCTACAAACCTGTACGTCTTTGGAGCGTGGTAGGAAACTGGAGCTCCCGGAGAAAACCCACGCGGGTCACGGGGAGAACGTGCAAACTCCGTGCAGACAGCGCCCGTGGTCGGGATCGATCCCGGGTCTCTGGCGCTGTGAGGCAGCGACTCTGCCGCTGCGCCACCGTGCCGCCCACAATAGTGGTCATAAGGTCATAAGTGATAGCCATTCAGCCCATCAAGTCCACTCCGCCATTCAATCACGGCTGATCTATCTCTCCCACCTAACCCCATTCTCCCGCCTCCTCCTCGTAACCCCTGACGCCCCTACTGATCAAGAGTCACGTGCATGGCTGCTGGGAATGAGCCAATCGTGGGCATAGCTGCTGGGAATGAGCCAGTGGTGGGGGTGGTTGGTGGGAATGAGCCAGTGGTGGGGGTGGCTGCTGGGAATGAGCCAGTGGTGGGGGTGGCTGGTGGGAATGAGCCAATGGTGGGGGTGGTTGGTGGGAATGAGCCAGTGGTGGGCGTGGTTGGTGGGAATGAGCCAATGGTGGGGTGGCTGCTGGGAATGAGCCAATGGTGGGGTGGTTGGTGGGAATGAGCCAATGGTGGGGGTGGTTGGTGGGAATGAGCCAGTGGTGGGCGTGGTTGGTGGGAATGAGCCAATGGTGGGGGTGGTTGGTGGGAATGAGCCAGTGGTGGGGGTGGCTGCTGGGAATGAGCCAATGGTGGGGGTGGTTGGTGGGAATGAGCCAATGGTGGGGGTGGTTGGTGGGAATGAGCCAATGGTGGGGGTGGTTGGTGGGAATGAGCCAATGGTGAGGGTGGTTGGTGGGAATGAGCCAATGGTGGGGGTGGTTGGTGGGAATGAGCCAATGGTGGGGGTGGTTGGTGGGAATGAGCCAATGGTGGGGGTGGTTGGTGGGAATGAGCCAATGGTGGGGGTGGTTGGTGGGAATGAGCCACCTGCAATGCTGCCACTTGTCACGCAGTGGCCAAGTTCCTGAGAGAAAGCAAAACCATAATCGCAGATGCCGGAAACCCGAAATCAAACAAAGAATGCCAAAGCAATCCGGCAACATCCGTGGGGAGAGAAAGAGAGTTGCTTGGATGTGTGGAACGAGCTGCTGGAGGGGGTAGTTGAGGCATGGACTATAACAACATCTAAAAAACATTTGGACAGGCACATGGATAGGACAGGTTTAGAGGGATATGGGCCAAACGCAGGCAGGTGGGACTAGTGTAGATGGGGCATCTTGGTCAACATGGACAAGTTGGGCCGAAGGGCCGGTTTCTGCTGTACGACTCTAAGGGTCATTAAGATGTAAGGTTGCCTCTGTGTTTCTCTCTCCCCACAAATGCTGCCTGACACTACTGAGTGTAGGGTTGCCAACTGTCCCTTATTAGCCGGGACATCCCGTATTTTGGGCTAAATTGATTTGTCCCGTACGGGACCGCCCTTGTCCCGTATTAGGCCCGGACGCTGTAGGCCCGGACACTGCAGGTCCGGACGCTGTTGGTCCGGACAGTGTAGGCCCGGACAGTGTAGGCCCAGACAGTGTGGGTCCGGACAGTGTAGGCCCGGCCAGTGTAGGCCCGGACAGTGTGGGTCCGGACAGTGTAGGCCCGGACAGTGTGGGCCCGGACAGTGTGGGCCCGGACAGTGTGGGCCCGGACAGTGTAGGCCCAGACAGAGTGGGCCCGGACAGTGTGGGCCCGGACAGTGTAGGCCCGGACAGTGTGGGCCCGGACAGTGTGGGCCCGGACAGTGTGGGCCCGGACAGTGTGGGCCCGGACAGTGTGGGCCCGGACAGTGTGGGCCCGGACAGTGTGGGTCCGGACAGTGTAGGCCTGGACAGTGTGGGCCCGGACAGTGTGGGCCCGGACAGTGTAGGCCCAGACAGAGTGGGCCCGGACAGTGTGGGTCCGGACAGTGTAGGCCTGGACAGTGTGGGCCCGGACAGTGTGGGCCCGGACAGTGTGGGCCCGGACAGTGTAGGCCCAGACAGAGTGGGCCCGGACAGTGTGGGTCCGGACAGTGTAGGCCTGGACAGTGTGGGCCCGGACAGTGTGGGCCCGGACAGTGTGGGCCCGGACAGTGTAGGCCCAGACAGAGTGGGCCCGGACAGTGTGGGCCCGGACAGTGTAGGCCCAGACAGAGTGGGCCCGGACAGTGTGGGCCCGGACAGTGTGGGTCCGGACAGTGTAGGCCCGGACAGTGTAGGTCCGGAGGCCCGGCCGCCGCCTAACGGAGGTTGCGTAGCAACCCGCCTCCCGGCCCGGGCGGCCGCCATTGGTGGAGCGGGAGCACGTGGCCGCTGGCTGGGTGAGGTCACGTGGGGCGCGGGGCGGTGGCGTCACCTTGTCCCGTACTTGGGAGTGCGATAGTTGGCAACCCCTGACAGAGTGTTTTCCATCACTCTGATGACTGGGTCATTTGCCTGGCAAACATGGGGAAGGTTTTGTGTGTGCGCAGTCTTGCAGCACACAACAGTTGTGGAAGGTTGCTTGTGTGCTAGTGTGGAACACAAGGGGGATGTGAGCCCGGTGCCTCTGGTACCGGGGGTCTCCTCAATGCGCTAAGCTGCATTCAGTGTGGCGGTGGGGGGCAGTGGAACAAGGCGCATGTATTGGTTGCGCAAAGCATTGCCCGGTTTCCACCCGCTGTACAGAGGCCGCAAAACATGCCGTAAGATTCTGCAGTGCGAGCGAAAGGACCGGCTATGGGCGAGTGTGGGCCGATCAGTCACTTACCCTGTCCAAGGGGCCACAAATAGCCCCTGGGTGTTGCAAGCACCAGCAATGCTTCATTCCACGCCACGCCCCGTCGCATTTCTGCAATCTTAGCTTAGAGATACAGCGCGGAAACAGGCCCTTCGGCCCACCAAGTCCACGCCAGCCAGCGATCGCCCGTTCACACCAGTTCTGTGTTATCCCGCTTTCTCATCCACTCCCTGCACACTAGAGGGCAATTAACCTACAAACCCGCACGTCTTTGGGACGTGGGCAGAAACCAGGGCACCCAGAGGAAACCCACACAGTCACAGGGGGAACATGCACACAGCACTCACACACACACACACACACACGCACGCACGCACGCACACACGCACACACGCACGCACACACGCACGCACATGCACGCACACGCACACGCACGCACGCACGCACGCACGCACGCACGCACACACACACACACACACACACACACACACACACACACACAACACCCGAGGTCAGGTTCGAACCTGGGTCTCTGGTGCTGGCTCCACCAACGGCTTTCTGTAACTCCACGGCTGAGAGTTGGAAACCATTTCCCCTCGTAAACCTCGCCGATAACCTCTACGTTTCCCGTGAAGCCGCCATCACGTTTTCGTGGCCACCAAGGCTCCTTCACTCTGAGGTGCCAGCTTCCACAAGGCTGCTCGGGCCCTCAGTGTCTCATGCACCTTCACGATCGCCCGCCTACAGCCGCCATACTTGGTCGGCCATTGCAACTGGATCTTCTCCCTCCCGCTGGACCCAGTTCGGTTCAGTTTGGTTCAGTTCAGTTTATTGACACGCCGAGCCGGGTCACGGTGTACAGGTACGGGATAAGGGAATAACGTTCAGTGCGAGGTAAAGCCAGCAAGGATAGTCCGAGGGTCACCAAAGAGGAAGATGGTGTCCTGGTTGGGTTGGGTCGGGTTTGCTCCTGGGCCTGGCCAAGATGGCCGCCCGCGAGTCACGGTGCCAGGCGGAAGAGGGCCCTGCCCGAGCCGGCTGCCTGCCCCTTTTCCCGGGGGTTACGTCCGTCCGCGCCCGGGTGGCGTTGGAGAGGGAACGCGCGCTGCCCACGGGCACCCTGGGGGATTTCCGGGACCCCTGGGGGGGTGGATGGAATGTATCCTTGACAAGGAGTGTAAGATAGTTGTATAGTCGTTTACTGTTTCCCTTGTATTATGGTGGCGGGTTCTGTTTTGATTTTGCTGTACTGTATGTATCACTTTAATATTTGAATAGATACTTTTGATTAAAAGATAAGAGGGAGGCAGTCGTTCAGGACAGACCCAGGACCCCGTCGGTAGTACAGCAGAGATGCAGGAACGCACACCACGAAAACAGAGAGGGAAACACAGTAAAAACGCATCAGAGTGCCTTTCCTGCTGCACCTAGCAAGTGGCAAGATCCAGACCCACTCCTTCCACATGCACCAGTTAATCGGAAGCAGCCCCACTCTAACTGAAATAGTAAATGATGATCTGTTTAGTTTAGTTTAGTTTAGTTTCGAGATGCAGCGCAGAAACAGGCCCTTCGGCCCACCGAGTCATAGAAACACAGACAATAGGTGCAGGAGGAGGCCATTCGGCCCCTCATTGTGATCGTGGCTGATCATCCACAATCAGTACCCCGTGCCTGCCTTCTCCCCATGTCCCTTGATTCCGACTAGCCCCTAGAGCTCTATCGAACTCTCTTTCACATTCACCGCGCCGAACAGCGATCCCCGCACATTAAACACGACCTGACGCACACTAGGGACAATTTACAATTATACCAAGCCAATTAACCTACAACCGATACCGAGGTAACCTGCAAACCTGCACGCCTTAGGAGTGTGGGAGGAAACCGGAGCACCCGGAGAAAACCCACGCAGGTCACGGGGAGAACGAACGTACAAACTATGTACAGACAGCGCCCGTAGTCAGGATGGAACCCGGGTCTCTGGCGCTGTGAGGCAGCAGCTCTACCCGCTGCTCCACCGTGCTGTTGTGAGCGAGTGATCCCACAAAATGTGAAAGTATACCTGTTTATTTTTCTTTTTTTAGGAGGCATCAACACAGAAAAGCACAACAATTTGGGTATGAGCGCGTCCAGTGGTTGAAGCAGGCACATTAGAGGACACCACATCGCCCTGTGTGGGCACGGTTAGCTGGCAAGGAGAAATAGATTCTGCTAATTCAGCTGCATTAAACGGCTTTTTAGGGATTGACCCAATATGGCCGAAAATATGGTTCAAAGAAAAGGTCACAAATGTGGTAGAAAATTTTTAACTCTCCTGCCAACTATTGAAGTTAGACACAAGGAACTGCAGATGCTGGTTTACAAAGGAAAGACACAAAGTGCTGGAGTAACTCAGCAGGCCGGGCAGCGTCTCTGAACAGTATTGATCGGTGACGTTTTGGGCATAGGTTTAAGGTGAGGGGAGGGGAGATTTAATAGGAACCTGAGAGGTAACTTTTTTACACAAAGGGTGGTGGGTGTATGGAACGAGCTGCCGGAGGAGGTAGTTGAGGCTGGGACTGTCACAATGTTTAAGAAAGAATTAGACATGTACATGGATAGGACAGGTTTGCAGGAACATGGGCCAAACGCAGGCAGGTGGGACTAGTGTAGCTGGGACATGTTGGCCCGGTGTGGGCAAGTTGGGCCGAAGGGCCTGTTTCCACACTGTATCACTCTATGACTCGATAACTATGAACCACTGCGTTTTTTTAGGGGGTTTTTAGTTTCAGGGTTTAAATATACAGCGTGGAAACAGGCCCTTCGGCCCACCAGGTCCCTGCTGGCCAGCGATCACTGGTTCTATCCTAGGCACGAGGGGCACTTTACAGAGGGCAATTAATGACGCGGGGCGCAATTACAGACGAAGCCGTCTGAGGAAGGGTCTCGACCCGAAACGTCACCCGTTCCTTCTCTCCACAGATGCTGCCTGTCCCGCTGAGTTACTCCAGCATTTTGTGTCTATCTTAAACGTTTTTTTTTTAGGGATCGACTCAATCTGGTCGTTGCCCAAAGAAACGGTTCTTAGCTTCAAGGGAAAGGTCACAAATATGATGGAAGGTTTTCACCTCCCCTGCCAACTATTGAAGCTAGACACAAGGAAGTGCAGATGCCCGTTCGCCAAGGAAAGACACAAAGTGCTGGAGTAACTCAGTGTAGGAAAATAACTGCAGATGCTGGTTCAAATCGAAGGCAGACGCAAAATGGTGGAGTAACTCAGCGGGTCAGGCAGCATCTCTGGATAAAAAAGGAATGGGTGACGTTGCCTGACCCGCTGAGTTACTCCAGCATTTTGTGTCTTCCTCTGAGTAACTCAGTGGGTCAGGTAGCATCTGTGAAGAACATTGAGAGATGACGTTTGGGGTTGGCATCCTGCTTCAGACTGATGATGGGGGGCAGGGGATGGGGAGGAGGAGAGGAGAGGCAGGTCAAAGTGTGGCAGGCAGTAGATTGATGCACGTCAGGAGGGATTTTTTGATAGGCACATAGAAACATAGAAAATAGATGCAGGAGGAGGCCATTCAGCCCTTCGAGCCTGTACGCACCGCCATTCAATATGATCGAGGCTGACCATCCTAAATCAGTAGCCCGTTCCTGCTTTCTCCCCATATCCCTTGACTCCGTTAGCCCTAAGAGCTAAATCTAACTCTCCCTTGAAAACATCCAGTGAATTGGCCTCCACTGCCCTCTGTGGCAGAGAATTCCACAGATTCACAACTCCCTGGGTGAAAAAGTTTTTCCTCGTCTCAGTCCTAAATGGCCTCCCCTTTATTCTTAACATGGCTGGACAAAGACAAGAGATGAAAAGACAGAAGGTCGTAGAGTGATACAGCGTGGAAACGGGCCCTTCGGCCCAACTTGCCCACACCGACCAACATGTCCCATCTATGCTAGTCCCACCTGCCCGCGTTTGGCCCATATCCCTCTAAACCCGTCCTATCCACCTACCTGTCCAAATGTTTCTTAAACGTTGTGATACTACCTCCTCTGGCAGCTGGTTCCATACGCCCACCATCCTCTGTGTGAAAAAATCACCCCTTGGGTTCCTCTGGGGAAGGCGAGGCACACAAGGATTGAAGTGTTGCAAATTGTGAAGCTAGAGGAAGGATTGTAAATGGAGTGGGGGGGGAGGGGGGGGGAATACTAGGTGCGACTGGGTACAGGGTTAATCAGAGGGGAGCTCGGAGGGAAAACTACCCCACATTCACGTTCCCTGGTCACTCTACAGAGAGGCCGACTGGAGAGTATTTGCGGGCATGTGTACCTGCTTAGATGCGTGTCTCAAAGCCAAAATGGTGCCGGCTGTCTTGCCCCTGGTGCTCGAAAGAGGCACTACGCGATCTTTCCGCCCCTTGAGCTCACGTCGCCATTCAGTGCGCAGTAGATCTGTGGGGCAACTTAAGAAAGGATTCGCCCGCCGATCCCTCGGCCTACAAGTCCGCACGCCTTTGGCGTGTGCGGGGAAACCGGAGCGCCCGGGGAAAACCCACGCGGGTACAAACTCCGCGAACCGGGGTCTCTGGCGCTGTGAGGCAGCAGCTCTACCCGCTGCTTGGTCGAAAGACCCGGCTGACCAACGGGTTATGACGTCGACTCCAACCAGACTCAGAGGCCTGTGCAGTGTAGACAGGACCCCAACAGGCTGAGAGCGCAGTGTAACATTGAGACACGGGTGGAGCACAGAGCGGAGGGGTGGCTTTGAAGGTCACACATTCGCCCATCAATCCTCAGCGATGGCCATGGATTTAAAGCATTTGCAAGTCTGCCATTTGTGAATTGTTGTGTCTAATTTACCAATGTGATTCCATTAGAAATTCATGTCTGCTAATAAACAATCAAATATATAAAGGCCACGCTGTCTGGTGCTTTTCCCTGGCGTTTTATTGAATTCAGAAGTGGTGGCCACCAATCAGATGGCAGGTACCCACTGCGCCAACCACTACTGTGTGGCAGTGCCAGTCCGTGCCAACCCGCGTGTACAGGCTGCCGTGTGGGCATGGCAAGCCCACCATCCCCTTAATGGGTGATGGTTGGCGAGGAGGTGATGCATTGGGTGAGGGTTGGCGCCAGAGTTTGGACACGTTGGCATCCAACTCGAACAGAGGATTACATCAGGCCAAACAAGTGATGTGATGTTAGCGTGAGACGCTCACTATAAGGTGCCTTTCAGAGCAAAGCAGAGGGAAATTGGTCCATGTTTTGTTTAGTTTAGAGGTACAGCGCGGAAACAGGCCCTTCGGCACGCCGAGTCCGTGCCGCCCAGCGATCCCCGCACACTAACACTATCCTACACCCACTAGGGACAGTTTTTACATTCACACCAAGCCAATTAACCTACAAACCTGCACGTCTTTGGAGTGTGGGAAGAAACCGAAGATCTCGGAGAAAACCCACGCAGGTCACGGGGAGAACGTACAAACTCCGTACAGACGGCGCCCGTAGTCGGGATGGAACCCGGGTCTCCGGCGCTGCAAGGCAGCAACTCTACCGCTGCGCCACCGCGCCGAACGCGAAGCAAGTGTTCGTTGTTGGGGTATTCGTGTTTCACGAGTGTAACATTGGACTGGGGTCCCACAAGGCGAGGTCCCTCACGCTGCCAATAGTCCCTGGCACACAACTCCCTGATCGGCCCCGTCACTTAGACTGGCCCGAGCGTCCTTCCGAATACTTGCCCAGACTTTCTGAGGTAGGTTCATGAGGTCCAGGAGCAGAATGAGGCCATTCGGCCCATCGAGTCTACTCCGCCGTTCAATCGTGGCTGATCTATCCCTCCCTCCCAACCCCATTCTCCCTGCCTTCTCCCCGTGACCACCTGACACCCGCACTGATCAGGAATCAGGGAGATCGCAGTCACCCGGACCTCGATGGAGTCCCCGATCTCCGCCCTCCGCCCTGGCCTCTTGATGAATTGTTGACCACCCCACCTGTCCCCCGAGCCATCAACTCCCTCTCCTCCAATCCAGCAACTGCTGGCAGAGCTGCCCATGGAACTGGCGGGCACATTCTCACTTGCAAATTCTCAGTGGCGCAGCGGGTAGAGTTGCCGCCTCACAACGCCGGAGACCCGGGTTCCATCCTGACCACGGGCGCCGTCTGTACGGAGTTTGTACCTTCTCCCCGCGACCTGCGTGGGTTTTCTCCGGGTGCTCCGGTTTCCTCCCACACTCCGAAGATGTACAGGTTTGTAGGCTAATTGGCTTGGTGTATGGGTAAATGTTAATTGGCTTGGTGTAAACGTGTGTAGGGTGGTGTTAGCGTGCGGGGATGGCCGGGCGGCGCGGACCCGGTGGGCCGAAGGGCCTGTTTCCGCGCTGTATCTCTAAACCAAACTGAGCGAAACCGCAGTGCCATGCCTGTCCGGTGGCACCAAGGGCCCAGGGCTGGCCACCTACAGAAGGCTGCCGCAGTGGGCACGGTGGATCTCACCCACCGATGCCCGCCCACCGCTTCTCAGCCAGGGCGAGGGCCTGGCAACCCAGCGTTATGGCAGGGAAGCCGTGGATCGCATTGGACGCTGTCTCTCCACATTTCTACGTCCTCACCCAGCTGAGAACCGGGGCTAAATGGTCAAAATGGCCACTTCTCTGCTGGCCTTCAGATGCCAGTTATTCGCAAGGCCGCTGGCACTGGCTCCCCGACCGTCCCCTGCCCTGCTCTGGGTCCACTGGCGCAAGAGGGCGTGCGATATTGAGCCAGTGGCTTCACTGTCCAGAAAATGACAATAAAGAAACCTAATCAACCGTTGCTATGTGCAAAATGGCCACCGCATTTCCACCCTAACAAGAGATGAGGGCAAGTGGAACCTCCCACAATGATGTCTACTTAAGTTAGCTTCAAGGACCAGAGGGTGTAGCTTTAAGGTGAGAAGGGGCAAGGTTTAAAGGAGACTAGACCACGTGGACCCATTGGGCCCAAACCCTCTCCTCCCCTCCCTCCTCCCCCCCTCCCCTCCCCCCGCTCCATCCCCCTCAACCCCCCCTTATCCCCCCTCCTCCGCCCTCCCTCCCTCCCCCCCTCCCTCCCTAGGAGATAGATCTAAACTTTACTTTAAAAACATAACACCGGTTTCAAAGAAACTTCTTCCATTAGCGCCAAAGGGACGACGGTGAGTGAGGTGGGCCTAGAATTGTCGCGCTATCGTGTACCGTTTTGGCTGGAGTTCAGGAACAAACAAACAAACAAACAAACAAACAAACAAACAGACGAGAGTTTTCGTATATAGATGCGTGGGGCAAGATTTTTTAACCTACAAACCTGGGAGTGGTGGGGGCCTGGAACGTGCTGCCAGGGGTGGTGGCGGCGGAAGATACGATAGTGGTGTTTAGGAGGACTTTGGACAGGCGCATGGATATGCGGGGAATGGAGGGATATGGATTAGTTGAACTTGGCATCATGTTCAGCACGGACATTGTGGGCTGAAGGGCCTGTTCATGTGCGGTACTGTTCCACGTTCCATATTCTCACTGTCAGTTTAGTTTATTGTCGTGTGTGCAGTGAAAGGCTTTTTGTTCCGTGCTAACCAGCCAGCAGAAAGACAAGACATGATTACGATCGAACCGTTCGCAGTGTATAGATACAGGATAAGGGAACAAGGTTTCACAAACCACAATCATACTTTATTAGCCAAGTATGTTTTGCAACATACGAGGAGTTTCATTTGCGTTGAGTGCAAGATAAAGCCAGCAAGGTCAAGGATAGTCCAAGGGTCACCATTGAGGTAGATAGTGGTTCGGGACTACTCTCGATGTTCTATGTTGTATGTTCTGTGCTCTATGTTCTATGGTTCATGTTCTATGTTTTGTGTTGTGTGTTCTACGCGCCACTCTGTCAGATCTGAGGAACAAGTGACCTTTGACCTCCGTCTACATCTCTCCTCATGGCACTTACCTCACTTCCTGCCTGGGTCAATTAGAGAGGAAGTGGACAGTACCTCGAGGGCGGTCGGCAGATCTACTATCCTTGGATTAAAAAAGACACAGAGTGCTGGAGTAACTCAGCGGGTCAGGCAGCATCTGTGGAGAACATGGATAGGTGACGTTTCACAGAGTGCTGGAGTAACTCAGCGGGTCAGGCAGCATCTGTGGAGAACGTGGATAGGTGACGTTTCACAGAGTGCTGGAGTAACTCAGCGGGTCAGGCAGCATCTGTGGAGAACATGGATAGGTGACGTTTAGGGTCGGGACTTCTTCAGACTGGGGGGTGTGGGGAAGAGCTCTGGGATGGGCAAGACAAAGCCTGGCAGGTAATACGTTGGTACAGGTGAAGGGGTTTTAGTCAGGCTCACGGTTGGACGAAGGTCAGAGTTGAAAAGGCAGAAGGCATGACACAAAAGGATTGAAGAGTTGGCAAATTGAGTTTGAGTTTCAGTGTAGTTTATTGTCACGTGTACCGAGGTACAGTGAAAAGCTTTAATTCCGTGCTAATCAGACAATACCTGATTATAATCGAACCGTCCACAGTGTACAAATACATGATAAGGGAATAACGTTTAGTGCAAGGTAAAGCCAGCAAAGTCCGATCAAGGATAGTCCGAGGGTCACCAATGAGGTAGATAGTAGTTCAGCACTGCCCTCTGGTTGTGGTAGGATGGTTCAGTTGCCTGATAACAGCCGGGAAGAAACTGTCCCTGAATCTGGAGGTGTGCGTTTTCACACATCTGTGCCTCTTGCCCGACGGGAAACCAGAGGGAGGACTCTATCCAGGCCTTTACATTTTTTTTTTAGATTTAGAGATACAGCGCGGAAACAGGCCCTTCGGCCCACCGGGCCCGTGCCGCCCAGCGATCCCCGCACACTAACACTATCCTACACCCACTAGGGACAATTTTTGTTTATTTTTTACATTTGCCCAGCCAATTAACCTACATACCTGCACGTCTTTGGAGTGTGGGAGGAAACCGAAGATCTCGGAGAAAACCCACGCAGGTCACGGGGAGAACGCACAAACTCCGTGCAGACGGCGCCCGTGGTCGGGATCGAACCTGAGCCTCCGGCGCTGCATTCGCTGTAAGGCAGCAACTCTACCGCTGCGCCACCGTGCCTTTCACTATTCAGTACGTTTCAATGAGGTCCCCCCTCGTCCTTCTGAACTCCAGCGAGTGCAGGCCCTGTGCCCACAAACGCTCATCGTACGTTAACCCACTCACTCCTGGGATCGTTGTCGTAAACCTCCTCTGGACCCTCTCCAGAGCCAGCACATCCTTCCTCAGATAAGGGGCCCAAAACTGCTCACAGTGCTGCAAATGCGGCCTAGCCAGCCCCAGGCAGAGCCTTAGCATTCCATCGCTGTTTTGTATGAAATAGCTTTGATTGAATGAATCTTTATTATCACATGTGCCGAGGTACAGTGAAATCCTTCGTTTTGCAGACAAGCCGGTAAAATCACACAGCAGACCTCACCTGGGCTGTCCACGAGAGTCACCACAACTCTGGTGCCGACAAAGTTCCGGCAGTCAGGCAGAGGTTCACCTGCACCTCCTCCAACCTCATCTATTGTATCCGCTGCTCTAGATGTCAACTTCTTTACATCAGCGAGACCAAACTCAGGCTCGGCGATCGTTTCGCTCAACACCTTCGCTCACTCCGCCTCAGCCAACCTGATCTCCCGGTGGCTCAGCACTTCAACTCCCCCTCCCACTCCCAGTCTGACCTTTCTGTCCTGGGCCTCCTCCAGTGCCATAGTGAGGCCCAGCGCAAATTGGAGGAACAGCACCTCATATTTCGCTTGGGCAGTTTACACCCCAGCGGTATGAACATTGACTTCTCTACCTTCAGGTAGTTCCTCTGTCCCTCTCTATCCCCTCCCCCTTCCCAGTTCTCCCACTGTCTTCCTGTCTCCGACTACATCCTATCTTTGTCCCGCCCCCCCTGACATCAGTCTGAAGAAGGGTCTCGACCCGAAACGTCACCCATTCCCTCTCTCCCGAGATGCTGCCTGACCCGCTGAGTTACTCCAGCACTTTGTGTCTCCTTTCGATTTGAACCAGCATCTGCAGTTATCTTCCTACACAAATTACAACAGTTCATCGAACAGTCCTATCTTCACTCCCTATCTTCTGCCTCCCCCCCCGCCCTCCCCCCTTCGTTCCCGCCCCCCCCCCCCCCCCGGCTGGGCCCCCCTGTGGTGGGAAATGGACAGACTACATGTGTAGGAAGGAACTAGGGTTGCCAACTGTCCCGTATTAGCCGGGACATCCCGTATTTTGGGCTAAATTGGTTTGTCCCGTACGGGACCGCCCTTGTCCCGCATTAGTAGGGTCGCCAACTTCCTCACTCCCAAATAAGGGACAAAGGGTGACGTCACCGCCCCCGCGCCCCCACGTGACCTCACCCGGCCAGCGGCCACGTGCTCCCGCCCCACCAATGGCGGCCGCCCGGGTGAGGTTGCGTGGGGCGCCACCTTGTCCCGTATTTGGGAAGTGAGGAAGTTGGCAGCCCGAGAAGGAACTGCAGGTTCTGGTTTAAAGACACAAAATGCTGGAGTAACCCGCGGCTCTGTGGAGAAACGCCACCCATTCCTTCTCTCCGGAGACGCTGCCTGGCCCACTGAGTCACTGCAGCGTTCTGCGTGTGCCTCGGGACAGACTATGCTCTGTATTGGGCTCAGCTCATTGCACCTGGCTCCACTCTTATCTCTTGTAAGGCAACAAGGGTTTGGCTCGTTAATTTTTGCAATTTAAATGTTTTGACCCTGGCTGCATGCAAATCAATGAGGGTGTTTGCACTGTTTTGTACCACATGCTTGGTGCTGCAGGACAAGATTTACAAGAGAAACAAAATAGTCATTTGCATTCTTGCAAATTATTAGTCCTGGGCAAGACTTGTTTTCAATGTAAACGGCCTGTCCCAGTTACGCGATTCTTAAGACGACTGCCGGTGACTGTCAAAGTCGTAGCAGATCGCCGACATTTTCTTTTACCCTACGACAATGACCACGACAATGACCACGACAATGACCACGACAATGACCACGACAGTGACCACGACAGTGACCACGACAGTGACCACGACAGTGACCACGACAGTGACCACGACAATGACCACGACAGTGACCACGACAGTGACCACGACAGTGACCACGACAGTGACCACGACAATGACCACGACAATGACCACGACAATGACCACGACAATGACCACGACAGTGACCACGACAGTGACCACGACAATGACCACGACAATGACCACGACAGTGACCACGACAATGACCACGACAATGACCACGACAATGACCACGACAATGACCACGACAATGACCACGACAATGACCACGACAATGACCACGACAATGCCGAGTCAGGTCGATACAAGTCACTACTTTTGTGAAGCTAGCGCCTGGCTCAGAGATCCCACCGTCTTCGGAAACATCGCCAAATCCCCACGCTTACCTGACCGTCAAACCGTCGCCTCCAATCTACCCGTCAAATGTCCTGACGGTAAATAAATTGGCCAAACAAAACTATCTTCTGGTATCTTCAAATGGCCCTTTTCTTAATTCAATATTACGTGCTTCCAAATGCGTCTGCGACAACCTGGCAAACCTGGGGACAGCGTGCGACAGACAGCGCCCGCAATAAGCAACGATGCCTGGCCACAAGCCAGCTGTTGCCGAGAAATTTCTATCGGGAAATGTTTTTCCGCGACGCGCCGAGATCCGAGATCATTGAAGACTCCTCACGGTCACGCCCGCCCGCGGCACCCCGGCAAACGTTCGGCGACAGCCTAGTCGCCGGCAGTCGCCTTAAAACCGCCTACGTGGGACAGGCCCTTAAGTCTCGTTCCATGCTGACCTCCCCGTTGTTGGCGCAGAGCCTCGAAAGATGCCAACACCAACTGCGGAGAGGTGATCACAGGTCCCCGCAGTGAAACCAGCGGGATTTGACCATCGCTAGCAATGGCTAACCCTGGACAGGATCCGCACCCTCCATGCAAGAACAGTGAATGAATGCTCACTGAGGCTTTTCCCTGGTGGCATCAAGGCCACCCGCCCAGCAACTGCTGCCGCCCTGGCCTGGATGTCTACCCTTGGCCTACAACTTTAGGCTGTGCACGCCACACGCAAGAAGGAGGTTCTTTTCCTGTCGTGGACAGCGCTGGAGATACAGCACGGAACCAGGCCCTTCAGCCCACCGACTCCATGCCAACCACCAACTACTCATTCCCACTAATCCCACATGAATCCCATTGTGGGCCCTCTTCCACAGCCAACAATGGACCATTGTGGGCTCTACCTTTCCTTGCCCATCGGTGCAGGCCCAGATTTGCTTTGAACCTTTTCATGCCTCGAATTTCCCTCCCCACCCCCCCCCCCCCCCCCCCCCGCCCTGACTCTCAGTTCTGAAGAAGGGTCTCGACCCGATACGTCACCCATTCCTTCTCTCCAGAGATGCTGCCTGACCCACTGAGTTACTCCAGCTTTTCGTGTCCGTCTTCGAAATGATTTGCGACAGGCTGAAACATCGGAGGGGGCGAGGGGACGGAGGTGGCGAGGGGGGGAGCAGTGGATGTGGTGTGATGGGGGTTTTTTGCGGAAGGCCGCGACAGACAGCGGCCGCCGTGGCTCCGGGACACGGGCGCACTCCCGCGGTGAGTGGCTGCAACGGATGGCGGGAGTGTATTGGGAAAGGGATCATGCAGGAACACAGGGGGAATGGAAAGAGATGGGTGGGGTTCGAGTGCCAGGAGTGTGCCCGCCATCGTGTGCCCGCCATCTTGTGCCCGCCATCTTGTGCCCGCCATCCCGTCCGTTTCCGCGCTGCACGTGAATCCTACGTAAAACCGGAGATACTGCGGCCCCACCACAATAGCTGAAGTACTTTAGAAACATAGACATAGAAAGTTTAGTTTACTTTAGATCAGTCTGAAACATACATAGAGACATAGACAATAGGTGCAGAAGGAGGCCATTCGGCCCTTCGAGCCTGTACGCACCGCCATTCATTGTGATCGTGGCTGATCATCCACAATCAGTAACCCGTGCCTGCCTTCTCCCCATATCCCCTGATTCCACTAGCCCCCAGAGCTCTATCTAACTCTCTTTAAAATTCATCCAGTGAATCGGCCTCCACTGCCCTCTGTGGCAGAGAATCCCACAGATTCACAACTCTCTGGGTGGAAACGTTTTTTTTCTCACCTCAGTTTTAAATGGCCTCCCCTTTATTCTTAGACTGTGTGTGGCCCCTGGTTCTGGACTCCCCCAACATTGGGAACATTTTTCCTGCATCTGGCTTGTCCGGTCCTTTTATAATTTTTGTACGTAAAAGTGTCTCGTCGGAGGCTTATCATATCATATCATATATATACAGCCAGAAACAGGCCTTTTCGGCCCACCAAGTCCGTGCCGCTCAGCGATCCCCGTACATTAACACTATCCTACACCCACTAGGGACAATTTTTACATTTACCCAGCCAATTAACCTACATACCTGTACGTCTTTGGAGTGTGGGAAGAAACCGAAGATCTCGGAGAAAACCCACGCAGGTCACGGGGAGGACGTACAGACTCCTTACAGTGCAGCACCTGTAGTCAGGATCGAACCTGAGTCTCCGGCGCTGCATTCGCTGTAAAGCAGCAACTCTACCGC
This sequence comes from Rhinoraja longicauda, assembly GCF_053455715.1. Classification (NCBI taxonomy): domain Eukaryota; kingdom Metazoa; phylum Chordata; class Chondrichthyes; order Rajiformes; family Arhynchobatidae; genus Rhinoraja; species Rhinoraja longicauda. The sequence continues at coordinate 6,030,330 of NC_135994.1, forward strand.
TGCGCTACCGTGCCGCCCTTGGCTGGGGCTGTCTCAGAGGCGGCTGGAACAGCGCACTCTGCGTCTGAATTAGCATCGACTTTGCCCGTGAGGGGCGTGCGCGCCCGGCAGTGGCACCCTGACGTGCGTCGGTGGGGGGAGGGGGGGGGGGAGGAGGGGGCGGGGGAGCGTAGGACAACACGGTGAGGGCATGGAGACGCTGGCCCTTGCCCCCACGACCCGTGACAATGGCCTGACGATGGCCTCAGTGGCTCCTCATGCATTTCAGGTGGTTCTTGAAGTACAGCAGCTTCTCCTGCAGACGGCCGTCCTCGTCCGCCGGCTGGACGTAGCGGAACTCCTTGTACATCCTGTCGCTCCTGGTCTGCTTCGTCCACGGCATCACGATCTTGGACGAGTGGTCCACCTTGATGTCGCTGCAAGAGCCAACGTGGAGCAGGCCCAGGCCGTCGATGAAAAACTCTGCCGGAAGAAAGCACAGAGAGAGAGAGAGAGAGAGAGAGAGAGAGAGAGAGAGAGAGAGAGAGAGAGAGAGAGAGAGAGAGAGAGAGAGAGAGAGAGAGAGAGAGAGAGAACGCGGTTAGCCATGCGGTCAGCCTATCTTCTGCCTCCCCCGCCCCCCCCCCTTCGTTCCCGCCCCCCCCCCCCCCGGCTGCCCCCCCCCCTGTGGTGGGAAATGGACAGACTACATGTGTAGGAAGGAACTAGGGTTGCCAACTGTCCCGTATTAGCCGGGACATCCCACATTTTGGGCTAGATTGGTTTGTCCCGTACGAAGCGCCCTTGTCCCGTATTAGTAGGGTCGCCAACTTTCCTCGCTCCCAAATAAGGGACAAAGGGTGACGTCACCGCCCCCGCGCCCCCACGTGACCTCGCCCGGCCAGCGGCCACGCGCTCCCGCCCCATCAATGGCGGCCGCCCGGGTGAGGTTGCGTGGGGCGCCACCTTGTCCCGTATTTGGGAAGTGAGGAAGTTGGCAGCCCGAGAAGGAACTGCAGGTTCTGGTTTAAAGACACAAAGTGCTGGAGTAACCCGCGGCTCTGTGGAGAAACGCCACCCATTCCTTCTCTCCGGAGACGCTGCCTGGCCCACTGAGTCACTGCAGCGTTCTGCGTGTGCCTCGGGACAGACTATGCTCTGTATTGGGCTCAGCTCATTGCACCTGGCTCCACTCTTATCTCTTGTAAGGCAACAAGGGTTTTGGCTTGGTGGTGCAGCGGTAGAGTTGCTGTCCCGGAGAACCGGGTTCGATCCCGACCACGGGCGCTGTCTGTGCGGAGTTTGTACGTTCTCCCCCGTGACCCGCGTGGGTTTTCTCCGCGATCTTCAGTTTCCTCCCACACACCAAAGACGGGCAGGTTTTGTAGATTAATTGGCTTGGTATAAATGTAAGAATTGGTGTGTGTGTGTGCGTGCGTGCGTGCGTGCGTGCGTGCGTGCGTGCGTGCGTGCGTGCGTGCGTGCGTGCGTGCGTGCGTGTGTGTGTGTGTGTGTGTGTGTAGGCCAGTGTTCGTGTGCGGGGCCGAAGAGCCTATTTCCGCGCTGTATGTCGAAAACTAAAAGTAAAAACTAAAAGGCTGGGTGGGACGGCCCTTTCTCTTTCCCCAACCGACCTCGTGCCCCCTCGAGACCCTGGCCCTCGCCCCATCTCCAGCATCGTCTCCGCAGCTCACCTCCGTGATGTTGCCCATTTCTGGCGCTTGCCCGCGCCTTCCGTCGTGGCGGGCACTGCCCCCAACCTCACCCCTTCCCTTTCCGTCGCCTGCAAGCTGACCCCGTTTCCCTCCCCTCCGCCCTCCAGAGGGACCGTTTCCCACCGTGATACCTGGTCTTTCGCCGCTTCCGTCTGTCTGCCCTCCACCGCCGCCAACCTCATCGTTCCCCAGCCCCCGCACGGGACCTTCTCCCCAAAATCCATCAACACAACTTCCCATTGTCTCTGCCCGCTCCTGCCCCACTGAAATCATTTCCACGCACCTCGACTCCATCCGATCCCCCCCCTGGTCCAATCTCTCCTGACCTGACGACATTGAAAGAATCATCCACGCATTCATTTCCTCCCGCCTAGGCCCTTGCATCCCCTCTCTATCCGTTCCTCCCTTGTTTGTGTGTTGGTGGTGGGGTGTTTTGTTTTGGTTGTGTATGTGTGGGGGGGGGGGGGGGGGGGGTGGTGAGGGTGGGTGGTGAGGGTGGGTGGGTATGTGTGTGGGGGGGGGGGGAAATCTTTCTTTTTTTTTTAGGTCTCTTCCGCGGGGCCTTCCATCACCCGGTGCGGCTCGGCCGCGGGACTGAACAGCGCCCGGTGCGGCTCGGCCGCGGGGCCTTCCATCACCTGGTGCAGCTCGGCCGCGGGACTGAACAGCACCCGGTGCAGCTCGGCCGCGGGACTGAACAGCGCCCGGTGCGGCTCGGCCGCGGGGCCTTCCATCGCCCGGTGCGGCGCGGCAGCGGGACACCATTCTGCTTTAGTTAAACATTTTGTTCAAGATGGCCGCGCCGTTGTGTTTGGCCGCCTGCCACTGTATGTTTCTTTTTTTTTTCCTAATCAGATGTGCAGCACTTTGGTCAACGTGGGTTGTTTTTAAATGTGCTATACAAATAAAATTGACTTGACTTGACTTGACCAGACTACTGCAACTCCCTGTACACTGGGATCAGCCAATCTTCCCTGTCCCGCCTGCAATTGGTCCAAAACGCCGCAGCGAGACTCCTGACGGGTACCCGTAAAAGGGACCACATCACCCCGATTCTGGCCTCTCTCCACTGGCTCCCTGTACGGTACAGAATCAACTTCAAGCTCCTCCTATTCACATACAAAGCCCTAAACGGGCTTGCCCCCCCCTATATCAAAAATCTTCTAACCCCCCTCTCTAACTCCAGGTCCCTCAGGTCGGCTGACTTGGGGCTACTCACTATCCCGCGGTCTAGGCTTAAGCTCAGGGGTGACCACGCTTTTGCGGTTGCAGCTCCTAGACTGTGGAACAGCATCCCTCTCCCCATCAGAACTGCCCCCTCCATCGACTCCTTTAAGTCCAGGCTCAAAACCTATTTCTACTCCCTAGCGTTTGAGGCCCTCTGAGGGGGCGCTGTGAACTGTTTATGTATGTGCTGTTATGTTTGTGTGCCATTGTATGTTCGTTTCTTAGTACCTGAACTGATGTACAGCACTTTGGTCAACGTGGGTTGTGTTTAAATGTGCTATACAAATAAACTTGACTTGACTTGACTTGACTACCTACCTCTCACGCCCTTCGTCTCTTCAATGTTTTGCAGGCCCCCACTCCCTCATCTGTGCTATGTCTGAAGAAGGATCTCGACCCGAAACGTCACCCATTGCCTCCTCTCCATTCCTTCTGCTGCCTGACCCGCTGAGTTGCTCCAGAGGTCTGTGTCTCTCTCCGGTGTAAACCAGTATCTGCAGTTCCTTCCTGCCCATAATATCTGGCATCGCCCCGCCACCGGCCTTGCCCTGAGCTGGCTAGTTTGCTGCATAACCAGTGAGAGTTGGCGGTAGGGTGCACCAGTGAGAGGCGGCGCGGTGGCGCAGCGGGTAGAGCTGCTGCCTCACAGCGCCAGAGGCCCGGGTTCCATCCCGACTACGGGCGCCGTCTGTACGGAGTTTGCACGCTCTCCCCGTGACCAGCGTGGGGTTTCTCCGGGTGCTCCGGTTTCCTCCCACACTCCAAAGACGTACAGGTGTGTAAGTTAATTGGCTTGGTATCATTGTGAATTAGCCCGAGCTTGTGTAAGATAGTGTTAGTGTGCGGGGATCGCTGGTCGGCACGGACTCAGTGGGCCGAAGGGCCTGTTTCCACACACTGTGTCCCTAAACTAAAGTCTAGAGGCTGGGTTGGTTTCCTCCGGGTGCTCCGGTTTCCCACCAGCCGTGCCGGTTTGTCGGTTTGTCGGGGAGTCCAGATTATTAAGGGGTTGGACACGTTAGAGGCAGGAAACATGTTCCCAATGTTGGGGGAGTCCAGAACAAGGGGCCACAGTTTAAGAATAAGGGGTAGGCCATTTAGAACTGAGGTGAGGAAGAACTTCTTCAGTCAGAGAGTTGTGAATCTGTGGAATTCTCTGCCTCAGAGGGCAGTGGAGGCCAATTCTCTGAATGCATTCAAGAGAGAGCTGGATAGAGCTCTTAAGGATAGCGGAGTCAGGGGGTATGGGGAGAGGGCAGGAACGGGGTACTGATTGTGGATGATCAGCCATGATCACAGTGAATGGCGGTGCGTACAGGCTCGAAGGGCTGAATGGCCTCCTCCTGCACCTATTGTCTATTGTCTATTGTCTATTGTCTATTAATTGGCCCTCTGAAATTATCTCGGCTGCGCGGTGAGTGGTTTGGGAAAGTGGGATGACATGGGACGAGAGCGTGATCGGGCGATCGCTGGTCGGCGTGGACCCGACCGGCCTGCTTCCCCGCACTGCGTCTCCCCAATCGGCCCACGTGACCGTGCCACCCTGTGCTGGAAAGGCCGCCTGGCATCGACTCACCCAAGTGCCCCTGGCGGGCGATGAGCGGGTCGAATCCCACCTGCTGCACCTTGTTCGTGCGCGCCATGAAGAAGTTGATGATGGCGTCCGTGACCACGCAGTTGGGGAACCCCTCCACTTCGTGGTAGTAGCCCTTGCGGATGTTCAGGCAGTCGCCATCTTGCCCACCCTGCTCCACGCTGATCATGTGCTGGAACGTGGCCGAATATTGGGTTACCTCTCTCACCGATCCTCCCACCTACAACAGCAAGGGAAGTAGATGAGGTCTTTTAACCTTTGGTTTAGTTTAGAGACGCAGGTTTGGACGGATTACCCAGCAGCTGGATAATCTAGCAGAGTCTAGTTTAGTTTAGTTTCGAGGCACAGCGCGGAAACAGGCCCAGATCCACGCCGACCAGCGATCCCCGCACACTAATAATAATAATAATAATGCATTTTATTTATATAGCGCTTTTCATATACTCAAAGACGCTTTACAGAGATTTAGAGAACATAGGGAAATGAATAAATAGATAAATAAGTAAATAAATAAATGAACAGAGAAAGGAGACAGAAGGTGAGGTGACCTTCAGTGGTTGAAGGCAGTGCTGAACAGGTGAGACTTCAGTGATGTTTTGAATGTGGTGAGTGAGGAGGAGTCTCTGACGGTTTGGGGTAGTGAGTTCCATAGGGTGGGAGCAGCGATGGAGAAAGCCCTGTCCCCCCAGGATCTGAGTTTAGTCCGGATGTGGGGGGATAGGAGATTGGCAGCGGCAGAGCGGAGGGTGCAGGTGGGAGTGTGCCTGTGGAGGAGGTCGGTCAGGTAGGATGGGGCCAGGTTATGGAGGGCTTTGTAGGTCATGAGGAGGATTTTGTACTGGATTCTCTGGGGGATGGGGAGCCAGTGGAGTTTGTAAAGGACGGGGGTGATATGGTCACGGATCGGGGTGTGGGTGAGTAGACGGGCAGCGGAGTTTTGAATGTATTGAAGTTTACTGATGATTTTTGAGGGTGCGCCATAGAGGAGGCTGTTGCAGTAGTCCAGACGGGAGGTGATGAAGGCGTGGATGAGGGTTTCTGCAGCTGTGGAGGAGAGGGATGGATGGAGACGGGCAATGTTTTTGAGGTGGAAGAAGGCTGTCTTTGTGATGTGTTTGATGTGTTTGTCGAAGGAGAGGGCTTTGATCAAAGATGATTCCAAGATTCCGGATGTGAGGTGAGGTGGATACTGGGAGACCATCAATATTGAGGATGAAGTTTTGGGTGGATTTGGTGAGCGTTTTTGGACCAATGATGATGATTTCAGATTTGTTGCAGTTGAGTTTGAGGAAATTTGATTGAAGCCAAGATTTTATTTCAGTGATGCAGTTTGTCATTGTAGAGTGTGTGGTGGTGGAGATTGACTTGGTGGAGATGAGAAGCTGGATACGAGCACTACCCTACACACACTGGGGACAATTTACTACTTTCACCTCAGCCAAATCAACCCACAAACCTGCACGTTTAGTTTAATTTACAGATACAGCACGGAAGCAGGCCCTTCGGCCCACCGAGTCCGTGCCGACCAGCAATCCCTGCACCCTAACACTACCACACACTGGGGACAATTTTTACATTTATACCAAGCCAACTAACCTACAAACCTGTGTGTCTTTGGAGGCTATTTGCTTTGTGCCTCTAAGTTTAAGAATAAGGGGTAGGCCATTTAGAACGGAGACGAGGAAAAACTTTTTCCAGTCGGAGAGCGGTGAATCTGTGGAATTCTCTGCCTCAGAAGGCAGTGGAGGCCAATTCTCTGAATGCATTCAAGAGAGAGCTGGATAGAGCTCTTAAGGATAGCGGAGTCAGGGGGTATGGGGAGAGGGCAGGAACGGGGTACTGATTGAGAATGATCAGCCATGATCACGGTGAATGGCGGTGTGTATAGGCTCAAAGGGCCGAATGGCCTCCTCCTGCACCTATTGTCTATTGTCTATAAAGGTGAAAGGCGGCACGGTGGCGCAGCGGTAAAGCTGCTGCCTCACGGCGCCAGGTTCGATCCTGACCACGGGCGCTGTCTGCACGTTCTCCCCGTGACCTGCGTGGGTTTTCTCCGGGTGCTTCCGGTTTCCTCCCACACTCCAAAGACGTGCAGGTTTGGTGGGTTGATTGGCCTGGTGTCAATGCAAAAAAGCTGTCCCCAGTGTGTGCTGGGACAGTGTCGAGTGTGCGGGGGGGATCGCTGGTCGGTGTGGACTCGGTGTCGTCCGCGCTGAACCTCGCAACTAAACTAAACTGAACGGAGGACGATCAAGTGGGCAGGTTGCCTCCAGGTGCGGCACCACTGGAGGAGATGGGACTTCTGCTCGTCAATCCGCCCGCTGTCAACGTCGTAGGAATGTGTTAGGACCTCACCGCGCCAGATTCCAGGAGAACTGAACGGGTTACATTCATTTGCAGGGCGTGGGTGTGTTAACATTTCTCCTTCTTTCACTGTTGCCTTGAAGGCAGGGCTGGGCTTTCATAAACTGCTGATTGTTCTTTAATGCACTTAAGACTGTTCTGCGGGATGACTTTCGAGTACACCAGCCTTCTTTCACCAGTACAAAACCCCAAGGTGCTTCTCCTTGGTTTTATCGGGCAAATGTCGACGCTGGGTCACGTACCATCTGACAGCGCGTGGCTGGAGGGATTCATGAGTTCATGAGTTCATTAGTTCTCGGACCAGAATTATCCGACTGAGATTGTGAAATTGGCTTTGTAAGGAAGTGGTCTTAGGCGGTGGAAAGCAGAAGGACGATTCTATTTTAACAGAAATCTACATTTCTTTTTATCATTGGCAGCCAGCTCGATCCTGAAGAGATAAGATGACCGCACTGGATTCATTTTCAGTGGCAGAGAAGTTAATTTGGCACATCACTGGAATAGGTCAAAAAACTTAAGTGGAAGGTAGACACAAAACGCTGGAGCAACTCGGCGGGACAGGCGGCATCTCTGGAGAGAAGGGAATGGGTGACGTTTCGGGTCGAGACCCTTCCTCAAGACTATATATGGTTACAATTTGATCGGTGACAATGAAGTCCATTCTCACCTCTGTGTTGCAGTTTTATATCATCAAATCCCGGAAATGTTTGCCCTTTCTACAAATTGACTCCCAAAACAATAGACAATAGACAATAGGTGCAGGAGGAGGCCATTCGGCCCTTCGAGCCATCACCGCCATTCAATGTGATCATGGCTGATCATTCTCAATCAGTACCCCGTTCCTGCCTTCTCCCCATACCCCCTGACTCCGCTATCCTTAAGAGCTCTGTCTAGCTCTCTCTTGAATGCATCCAGAGAATTGGCCTCCACTGCCTTCTGAGGCAGAGAATTCCACAGATTCTCAACTCTCCGACTGAAAAAGGTTTTTCCTCATCTCCGTTATAAATGGCCTACCCCTTATTCTCAAACTGTGGCCCCTGGTTCTGGAATCTCTCCCGACGCCATAAAATCCGCGGATGAGTCGATGGGAAAGTGGGATAACTCTGGTGAACTGGTAATCGGTGGTCAGTGTGGACATTTGGTGGGCAAGAGGGCCTGTTTCCACGTTGTGTCTCTGAATTAAACTGAACTAAAGCTTCCCTGAATTACCGGTGGAGATATTTAGTGTCCCGGTCCGTTTCTGGTGGATTGAAACCTTCAGCTACCAGAAGCAGTGGTTGTCCAACTGCCTCCGTCACCTCTTCCCACAGACTCCAATCAAACCCTTCGGTTTTCGGGAGAAAGAGAAGCTAACGGGCGGAGTATTACCTGAATGGTGACCGATTGGGAGAAGGGGAGATGCAACGTGACCTGGGTGTCATGGTGCACCAGTCATTGAAAGCAAGCATGCAGGTGCAGCAGGCAGTGAAGAAAGCGAATGGTATGTTGGCATTCATAGCAAGAGGATTTGAGTTTAGGAGCAGGGAGGTTCTGCTGCAGTTGTACAGGGCCTTGGTGAGACCGCACCTGGAGTATTGTGTGCAGTTTTGGTCTCCTAACCTGAGGAAAGACGTTCTTGCCTTAGAGGGAGTGCAGAGAAGGTTCACCAGATTGATCCCTGGGATGGCGGGACTTACATATGAGGAAAGACTAGATAGACTGGGCTTGTACTCGCTGGAATTATAGAAACATATAAAATTCTTAAGGGGTTGGAGAGGCTAGATGCGGGAAGATTGTTCCCGATGTTGGGGGAGTCCAGAACCAGGGGTCACAGCTTAAGGATAAGGGGGAAGTCTTTTAGGACCGAGATGAGAAAACATTTCTTCACACAGAGAGTGGTGAGTCTGTGGAATTCTCTGCCACAGAAGGTAGTTGAGGCCAGTTCATTGGCTGTATTTAAGAGGGAGTTAGATGTGGCCCTTTTTGCTAAAGGGATCAGGGGGTATGGAGAGAAGGCAGGGACAGGCTACTGAGCTGAATGATCAGCCATGACCATATTGAATGGCGGTGCGTACAGGCTTGAAGGGCCGAATGGCCTACTCCTGCACCTATTTTCTATGTTTCTATGTTTCTATGGAATATGAGTTTCACTTGGAGCGCCGAGCCAACGGGTGGAGATGAAGGCAGTCACGGAGGTGTAGGAAGGAACTGCAGATGCCGGTTGCTGCTGAAGACAGACGCAAAGTGCTGGAGTAACTCAGCGGGACAGGCAGCATCTCAGGAGAGCAGGACCGGGTGACGTTTTCGGGTCGAGACCCTTCTTGAGACTGGGAGCCAGGGGGGAGAGGGAAACGAGAGGTATGGAAAGGTGCAAAGAACAAAATGAATGAAAGGTTTGCAAAAGGACAAATCAACGCCAGCAACGGTGGTCAAGGAAAGGTGGAGCCCACAATGGTCCATTGTTGGCTGTAGGAAAGAGACTTTTCCCAAGTCATAGAGTCATAGAGTGATACAGCGTGGAAACAGGCCCTTCGGCCCAACTTGCCCACACCGGCCAACAATGTCCCAGCTACCCTAGTCCCACTTGCCTGTGCTTGGCCCATATCCCTCCAAACCTGCCACATCCATGTACCTGTCCAACTGTTTCCTAAACGATGGGATAGTCCCTGCCTCAACTACCTCCTCTGGCAGCTTGTTCCATACACCCACCACCCTCTGTGTGAAAAAGTTACCCCTCAGATTCCTATTTAATTCTTCTCGCCTTCACCTTGAATCTATGTCCTCTGGTCGTCGATTCCCCTACTCTGGGCAAGAGACTCTGTGCATCTACCCAATCTATTCCTCTCATGTCTGACAATAATCAATAAACAATACACAATAGACAATAGGTGCAGGAGGAGGCCATTCGGCCCTTCGAGCCAGCATCACCATTCAATGTGATCATGGCTGATCATCCACAATCAGTACCCCGTTCCTGCCTTCTCCCCATACCCCCTGACTCCGCTATCCTTAAGAGCTCTATCTAGCTCTCTCTTGATTTGATTCCTCGTGAGTTTGGGGAGGTATTTCGTTTTGTTTTAGTTTCGTTCAGTTTAGAGATACAGCGCGGAAACAGGCCCTTCGGCCCACCGGGTCCGTGCTGACCAGCGATCCCCACTATCACACTAACACTATCCTACACACACTGGGGACAATTGACAACCAAAGCCTGTTAACCTGCAAACCCGCACGTCTTTGGAGTGCGGGAGGAAACCGGAGCGCCCGGAGAAAACCCACGCAGGTCACGGGGAGAAGGTGCAAACTCCGTGCAGACAGCGCCCGTAGTCGGGATGGAACCCGGGTCTCCGGCGCTGTGAGGCAGCAACTCTACCGCCGCGCCACCGTGCCGCCCTTGATGCAGCCATTGCTTCACTCCTGGAAGTGAACTCACCATATCCAGGGTGGTTTTCTCCAGGATCTCCACCATCTTTTCCAATTTGGTGTCCGGGGCGAAGATAAAGTCGTCATCGACCCACAGCAGGTACTTTGTTTGGACCTGGGAGACGGCCAGGTTCCGCCCAGCAAACCAACCCTGGAGAGCGTGGCAGAGAACGATCATTAGCGTTCATACGAATAAGGCAACAACGGCTGAAGTCAAAGTTTCGTTTTAGCTTAGTTTAGAGATACAGCACGGAAACAGGCCCTTCGGCCCACCGGGTCCGCGCCGACCGGCGATCCCCGCACACTAATACTGTCCTACACACACACACACACTAGGGACAATTTACATTCATACCGACGCCAATTCACCTACAAACCCGCACGTCTTTGGAGTGTGGGAGGAAACCGGAGCACCCGGAGAAAACCCACGCAGGTCGCGGGGAGAAGGTACAAACTCCGCACAGACGGCGCCCGTAGTTGGGATGGAACCCGGGTCTCTGGCGCTGAAAGCGCTGTAAGGCGGCAACTCTACCGCTGCGCCACCGCGCCTTTTCACCCTAAACCTACGTCCTCTGGTTCTTGATTCCCCAACTCTGGGTAAACGACTCTGTGCATCCACCCTATCTACTCCCCTGGTGCCCTTGCACACCCCTTAACCTCCTGCGCGCCAAGGAATAAAGTCCCAGCCTGCCCCAACCTCTCCCTGTAGCTCAGGCCCCTCGAGTCCTGGCAACACCCTCGCAAATCTTCTCCGCGCCCTTTCCAGTGTGACCACTTGTGGCGCGGCGGTAGAGTTGCTGCCTCACCGCGCCAGAGACCCGGGTTCCATCCCGACTTCGGGCGCTGCCTGCACGGAGTCCGCACGTTCTCCCCGTGACCTGCGTGGGTTTTCTCCGAGATCTTCGGTTTGCTCCCACACTCCAAAGACGTGGGGGTGTGTAGGTTAATTGGCTTGGTAAATGTTTTTTTTAAATTGTCCCTCGTGGGTGTAGTGTGCGGGGATCGCCGGTCGGCGCGGACCCGGTGGGCCGAAGGGCCTGTTTCCCCGCTGTATCTCTAACACTAAAACTAAAACTACAAGACATCCTTCCCAAGGCTGTATGACCAAAACTGATGGCGGTACTCTAAGCACGGCCTCACCAACGTCTTGTGCAACGGTCACATGACCTAGCTCTAGATCCACTGAGGAACCCTTGGATCGGTGCAAAGCTCGCTCTGTGCTCTTAGAGAGGGGTGTTTGCCACACTGCCCCTTCAGACGGCAGGCACGCCTGAGGAAAGAAAGCTTGCAGGCTCATTCTCCAGAGCACCAATTACCCAACTGGCCCTTCCCATTGTAAATGTGTGTGGCTGTACTACAAGTACGTCGTAAGCAAAATGGTTATCCTCTCGATGTAGGGTGGTGGCGCAGCGGGTAGAGCTGCTGTCTCACAGCGCCAGAGACCCGGGTTCCATCCCGACTATGGGCGCTGTCTGTACGGAGTTTGCACGTTCTCCCCCATGACTACGTGGGTTTTCTCCGGGTGCTCCGGTTTCCTCCCTCATCCCAAAGATGTATAGGTTTGTAGGCTAATTGGTTTGGTATGAATGTAAAATTGTCCCTAGTGTGTGTAGGATGGTGTTAGTGTGCGGGGATCGCTGGTCGGCACGGACTCGGTGGGCCGAAGGGCCTGTTTCCGCGCTGTATCTCTAAACTAAACTAAACTAAACTAAACGTGCAGGTTTGTAGGTTAGTTTGTCTTCAGTAAAAATTGTACATTGTCCCCAGTGTGTGTAGGATAGTGTTAGTGTGCGGGGATCGCTGGTCGGTGCGGACTTGATGGGCCGAAGGGCCTGTTTCTGCGCTGTATCTCTAAACTAAACTAAACTAAACTAAATTAAACTAAACTAAACTAATCTCAATTCTACCGGAGTATCCAACTGCAGGGCTGTCCAAAAAATACTGTTGTCACATCCCAGGCTGATTCTTCAGACCTCCTTGGACTTGTTCTGCTTCAGGATGTGGACAAAATGGCGGCGATGGAGAAGGTTCTGGTTTAATTTTTGTTTTGGTAAATGCCTTTAAACTTTGCGGCTTGTGTTCTTTGTCTTTCTCAGGACACAATGTGCTGGGGGAGCTCAGAGGGTCAGGCAGCCACTGGCAGGAACATTGACAGGCGACGTTTCGGGGTCCGAAGAAGGGTCCCAGCCCAGAAAGGTCACCTGCCCATCCCCCTCCCCAGATGTTGCCTGACCCTCTGAGTTCCTCCGGCACTTTGCGCTTTGCTTAAGATTCCAGCAGCTGCAGCTTCTTGTGCCTCAGGGTTATTTGCCTTTTCCTTGAGATTAGTTCAGAGTTTGCAGCACGGAACCAGGCCCTTCGGCCCATCGAGTCCACCCTGACCGTCGATCACCCTTTCACACTAGTTCTACGTTGTCCCACTTTCCCATCCACTCCCTGCACACGAGGGGGCGATTTACAGAGGGGCCGATTAACCTATAAACCCGCGCGTCTTTGGGGTGCGGGGGGAAACCGGAGCACCCGGAGGAAACCCACGCGGTCACGGGGAGAACGTGCAAACTCCACACACACACACACACGCGCGCACACACAGACAGCACCCAAGGTCAGGATTGAACCTGTGTCTCTGGCGCTGTGAGACGACACCTGTGTGTGGCTTTGGTCTCCATGGGCGAGGAAGGGTGTACAGCTGGGCTCGCCGCACGCTTTGTCACACCAACGCATGGACCTCCCTGAAATTGGGAGAGTGGGGCACGCAAAACACAGCACGGGGCAGTGCAGGAACAGGCCCTTCGGCCCTCAATGTCCGTGCTGGACACAATGCCAAGTTAAACCAATCTCCGCTGCCCGCACGTGATCCATTCCCTGGAGAGACAGAAATGAAGGAAAGGCCCCGTATTTCCTCCAGCACCTTTTCGCCATCTCAGGGAGCACGCAGAGGAGCAGCGGGTGGAGCTGCTGCCTCACAGCGCCAGGGACCCGGCTTCCTTCCCGACCTCATGCGCGCGCGCGCGTGGGGTTTGCAACATTCTCCCCGTGACCGCGTGGGTTTTCCTCCGGGTGCTCCGGTCGGTCTCCTCCCACCTCCCAAGGACGTGCGGGTTTGCAGGCTGATCGGCCCCTCTGTAAATCGCCCGCTGGATTGTGCAGGGAGTGGATGGGAAAGTGGGATAGCATGGAACTGGTGTGTGAACGGTCGACGTGGACTCGGTGGGCCGAAGGGCCTGTTTCCATGCGGTATCTCTAAACTAAACCTATGGGGAGAAAGAAAGCAGACTATTTGCGCACAGCAAGATCCCAGTTGGTAATAAAACAGATCTTGTTGCTTCAGAATTGCAAATTGCCCGCCTAACGTAGCCCGCCCTTGCTCAGAATAGCGCTGAGAGTTTTGTTTTATATCCACCGTTACATCGAAAGACAGGACACCAGCGTTGCAGTACTCTCTCAGTTGGAGCGTGAGGCTCAAACTCACTGCCATGAGGTTTTATCTCAGAACGTGCAGGAAGGAACTGCAGATGCTGGTCTACACCGAAGAATCACACAAAGTGCTGGAGTAACTCAGCGGGTCAGGCAGCGTCTCTGGAGAGAAGGAATGGGCGACGTTTCGGGTCGAGACCCGAAAGACTGGAGCGACTTGGCTTGTATACACTGGAATTTAGAAGGATGAGAGGAGATCTTATCGAAACGTATAAGATTATTAAGGGGTTGGACACGTTAGAGGCAGGAAACATGTTCCCAATGTTGGGGGGGGGGGGGTCCAGAACCAGGGGCCACACAGTTTAAGAATAAGGGGTAGGCCATTTAGAACGGAGATGAGGAAAAACTTTTTCAGTCAGAGAGTTGTGAATCTGTGGAATTCTCTGCCTCAGAAGGCAGTGGAGGCCAGTTCTCTGGATGCATTCAAGAGAGAGCTAGATAGAGCTCTTAAGGGTAGCGGAGTCAGGGGGTATGGGGAGAAGGCGGGAACGGGGTACTGATTGAGAATGATCAGCCATGATCACATTGAATGGCGGTGCTGGCTCGAAGGGCCGAATGGCCTACTCCTGCACCTATTGTCTATTGTCTATTGTCTATTGAGACCATTCTTCAGACTCGAAGCATCACCCATTCCTTCTCTCCAGAGATGCTGCCTGACCCGCCGAGTTACTCCGGCACTTTGTGTCTATCCTCAGTGTAAACCGGCATCTGCAGTTCCTTCCCACACTGATTATCAGGGACATTGGCTTCACCTGCCAATCAATCAACTACTCCCACCGACATGCCTGACCTGCTGAGTTACTCCAGCACTTTGTGTTCTTTTTTTTGTAAACCAGCATTGGCAGTTCCTTGTGTCTCTAAGGCTCCTGGGAGTTGTATAAAAGGCAGTCAACTTGAAACCACATGCCACCAGATTGAAGAATAGCCTCTTCCCAACTGTTATTAGACTCATGGGTGGCCTTCTCTTAAGCCTAGGATAACTTCCCAATCTTCCAATCTACTTTGTAATGGCCCTTGCGCTTTTTTTGCCTATGTGATCTTTCTCTTTCACTACACCGATCAGCCAAAACATTATGACCACTGACAGGCGACGTGAATAACATTGATTCTCTTGTTACAATGGCACCTGTCAAGGGGTGGGATATATTAGGCAGCAAGTGCACAGTCAGTTCTTGAAGTTGGTGTGTCAGATGCAGGAGAAATGGGCAGGAGTAAAGACCTGAGCGACTTTGACAAGGGGCCAAATTGTTGTGGCCAGACGACCGGGTCAGAGCATCTCTGAAACGGCAAGGCTTGTGGGGTGCTCCCGGTCAGCAGTGGTGAGTACCGACCGACAGTGGTCCGAGGAGGGACAAACCACAAACCGGCGACAGGCAGGGTGTTGGGCGCCCAAGGCTCATCGATGCGCGAGGGCAACGAAGGCTGTCCCGTCTGGTCCGAACCGACAGAAGGTCGACTGTGGCACAAGTCACGGAAAATGTTAATGGTGGTCACGGGAGGAATGTGTCACAATACACAGTGCATCGCACCCTGCTGCGTATGGGGCTGCACACGGAGGACCAACAGCACATTGGGCAGGTGGTCATAATGTTTTGGCTGATCGGTGTATATTCTGCATTGCTCGTGTTTGCTTTTGCACTACCTGGTGTACATATGTGCGGTATCTCAGTACGCACGATACTAATGAACCGAGACATATCAAAGCCTCACCAAGTGCTGGAGTGAACCAACGCATGAGGCAGCGGATAGACGCAAAAAGCCCCGAGCGACTCAGCGGCTCGAGCAACTCAGTTTCTCCAGAGATGGACACAAAATGGCGGAGTAGCTCAGCGGGGCAGGCAGCATCCCTGGGGAAGGAATGGGCCTCGACCCGAAACGTCACCCGTTCCATCTCTCCAGAGATGCTGCCTGTCCCGCTGAGTGACTCCGCCATTTTGTGTCCATCTCTGGAGCAACGCACTCAGGGACTCAGGTGCCACCAGGCCTCTGCCTTTCGCTCCTCGCCACTCTATCTCTGTCCCTTCCATGGCAGAAGACATGTACCTTCCTGTAAGGCATGAAGTACTGCTCAATAAAAGGCCCTTCGATCTTTTGTGGATTGCTGCTGTCATCCGCGATGACTATGGTGACATTGGGATAAAACCTCCTGATGCTCGATATCAGCTCCCTCAGCTTGTCGTACCTCAAGAAGGTTTTGGTCGCTATGGTCACCAACCCACTGATGTCATAGCCTGAAACACAGAGACCAGTTAGTGACCACCTTCCATTTCGGTACGACCGCGTTCTTCTGAGTCCGCGCCGCCAGCGGAAGTAAATTCCAAGACATTAACAGTTCGCGCACGCAGCTTACAGTCAGCAGGATCTATGGAAAATACACTGACACAAACCATTACTATCTCATTCAATACACAGGCATGGTGCACTGTATCATAACTAATGATCGATCTATTTTTCAGAAGAGAACAGTCCCGAGAATCATGCCATCTTAACAATAGACCAATAGACAATAGACAATAGGTGCAGGAGGAGGCCATTCGGCCCTTCGAGCCAGCACCGCCATTCAATGTGATCATGGCTGATCATCCACAATCAGTATCCTGTTCCTGCCTTCTCCCCATACCCCCTGACTCCGCTATCATTAAGAGCTCTATCTAACTCATTAAGAGTTCTGTCGAACTCTCTCTTGAAAGCATCCAGAGAATCCACTGAAAGTCTGAAGAAGGGTCTCGACCCGAAACGTCACCTATCCAGTTTCTCCACAGATGCTGCCTGACCCGCTGAGTTACTCCAGCACTCTGTGAAACGGCACCTATCCATGTTCCCCAGAGATGCTGCCTGACCCGCTGAGTTACTCCAGCACTCTGTGAAACGTCACCTATCCATGTTCTCCACAGTCTGCCTGACCCGCTGAGTTACTCCAGCACTCTGTTATACCCAGGCATTGAGATCAAATAGATGATTCGATATCTGTTGGTAGCAATAATGGTGGACGCAGCCCAGACCATCACACAAACCAACCTCCCTTCCACCGACTCCATCTACACCTCGCGCTGCCTCGGCAAGGCCAGCAGCCCAGACCATCACACAAACCAACCTCCCTTCCACTGACTCCATCTACACCTCACGCTGCCTCGGCAAGGCCAGCAGCCCAGACCATCACACAAACCAACCTCCCTTCCACTGACTCCATCTACACCTCACGCTGCCTCGGCAAGGCCAGCAGCCCAGACCATCACACAAACCAACCTCCCTTCCACTGACTCCATCTACACCTCACGCTGCCTCGGCAAGGCCAGCAGCATCATCAAGGACCAGTCTCACCCCGGCCACTCCCTCTTCTCCCCTCTCCCATCGGGCAAGAGGTACAGAAGTGTGAAAACGCACACCATTTCTTCCCATCTGTTATCAGGCAGCTGAACCAACCAACAACTCGAGAGCAGTCCTGAACTACTATCTACCCCGTTAGAAACCCTCTGCCGATATTTGATCAGACTTTACTGGCTACGTCTTGCACTAAACGTTATTTACATTATTCCCTTAATCATGTATCTGTACACTGAGGAAGGCTCGATTGTAACCTTGTATTGTCTTTCCGCTGACTAGCACTATCCTACACACACGTGGGATCATTTACAATTTTACCGAAGCCAATTCGCCTGCAAGCCTGCACGTCTTTGGAGAGTGGGAGGAAACCGGAGCACCCGGAGAAAACCCACGCGGGTCACGGGGAGAACGTGCAAACTCAGCGCCCACAGTCAGAAGCTCTACCCGCTGCGCCACCGTGCCACCCCTTACGTGCCAGCGGGGTGCCGATGCCCAAAGGGCTTCGTCTCCAGACAACCCGCACTTCAGAAGGGACGTGGAGCAATGGGTTAAAAGAGCACCACGGTGGTTCTGAGACAATCTTGTTCTGCAAAGTGCGATCTTGCGGCAGATTACACAGAGTGGGGCAATGGCGGAAGCTTTGTTGACCAGTCCCGTGGTGTGCTTTTGCCGGGTCGGCAGTTGCTGATGAGGCTGGCACACACGTTGTGCCCATGGGGCTACTCCCCTGGCGGCCTGGCCATGCGGAGGATTGTGGGCGCCGTTTTGCCCGCGCCGCGCCGCGGGCTGGCGGCTTTGCGCTGAGAATTTGCACTCGCGACGCGCTCTCAGGATGCCGGATGGACGCAGAGGAGCAACCGGAGGCGCAAAGGCGGCGGTCAATTTGCGCGCAAGCGAGATCCAGAAAGCTGCACGGGAACGGAATGAAGGTAGACACAAAGTGCTGGAGTACCTCAGCGTCCTTAGATACAGCGTGGAAACAGGCCCTACGGCCCATCGAGTCTGCTCCGACCAGCGATCCCCGCACACTAACACTATCCTACACCCACCGGGGACAATTTACAATGATACCAAGCCAACTAACCTACAAACCTGTACGTCTTTGGAGTGTGGGAGGAAACCGGAGCACCCGGAGAAAACCCACGCAGGTCACGGGGAGAACGTGCAAACTCCGTACAGACAGCGCCCGTAGTCAGGATGGAACCAGGGTCTCTGGCGCCGTGAGGCAGCAACTCTACCGCTGCGCCACCCGTGCATCCCTCTCTGGAGAATATGGGTGACGTTTTGGGTCGAGACCTTTCTTCAGAAGCTTCAGACCCCGAAGAAGGGTCTCGACCTGAAACGTCACCTATCCATGTTCTCCAGAGATGCTGCCTGTCCCGCTGAGTTACTCCAGCACTTTGTGTCTACCTTCGGTATAAACCAGCATCTGCAGTTCCTTCCTGCACAAGTGGATGGAATGGCTGGTTAGTCCTTGGTTGGAGGGATGAATGCCCCTCCCTCTGGTCCTCAGAAGGTCTTTCTTCACGTTGTGAATAAAATGGCTGGTGAACAATGGGAGGCATCACCCCTCCACAAGCCTGACCCAATCTTGATCCTTCCCCTTGTCTCACCAAACTGAGACTGACCCCCTTCCCTCACGGGTCCGGCCTTCGACACTGACCCACCATTAATTGCGTTCAGATCCATAAAAGGAATCGAGCCTGGACCATTTGTAGTTACAGGGCCCAGTATCCTCATCTCTGCCTCACAGCGCCGGAGACCCGGGTTCGATCCTGACTACGGGTGCTGTCCGCACGGAGTTTGTACGTTCTCCCCGTGACCTGCGTGGGTTTTCTCCGGGTGCACCAGTTTCCTCCCACACTCCCAAGTCGTATAGATTTGTAGGTCAATTGGCTTCGGTGAAATTGCAAATTGTCCCGAGTGTGTGTAGGATAGTGTCCGTGTGCGGGGATCGCTGGTCGGCGCGGACCCGGTGGGCTGAAAGGCCCGTTTCCGCGCTGTATCTCTAAACTAAACTGAACTAAACACTGGATGACACCTTGGAATCTTGCTTTAAAGTTTTAAGGAGGATTATTGTGGTCACCGTGGGAGGATGACACACCCAATTTCATTAAACTGATTCAGTGGGGGTTTTGAAAGTGATCAGTTGCTAAGCCTTTATTAAAGTTGGGTGTCACCAGACTTGTGTGAGTTTTCAACTGCAACGTAGCTATGGAGGGCGTGCAGCGTAGGTTTACTAGGTTAATTCCCGGAATGGCGGGACTGTCGTATGTTGAAAGGCTGGAGCAATTAGGCTTGTATACACTGGAATTTAGAAGGATGAGGGGGGATCTTATTGAAACATATAAGATAATTAGGGGATTGGACACATTAGAGGCAGGAAACATGTTCCCAATGTTGGGGGGAGTCCAGAACAAGGGGCCACAGTTTGAGAATAAGGGGTAGGCCATTTAGAACGGAGATGAGGAAGAACTTTTTCAGTCAGAGAGTGGTGAAGGTGTGGAATTCTCTGCCTCAGAAGGCAGTGGAGGCCAGTTCGTTGGATGCTTTCAAGAGAGAGCTGGATAGAGCTCTTAAGGATAGCGGAGTGAGGGGGTATGGGGAGAAGGCAGGAACGGGGTACTGATTGAGAGTGATCAGCCATGATCGCATTGAATGGCGGTGCTGGCTCGAAGGGCTGAATGGCCTACTCCTGCACCTATTGTCTATTGTCTATTGTCTATTGTAGCCTTGCCTGAGCACGATTAGGCCCAGGCTTGTACTACCGAGAACTGTCTACATGCTCCGCCTTCATTAATGGCCGCCCCCACACTTTTGCTGCAGGGGTCTAATGTCCAATCCCTGGTCATAGAGTCATAGAGTGATACGGTGGTGGAAACAGGCTCCACTCCGGCCTACAATGTCCCAGCTACACTAATCCCACCTGCCTGCGCTTGGTCCATATCCCTCCAAACCTGACCTATCCACGTACCTGTTTCTTAAATGTTCCGATAGTCCCAGCCTCAACGACCTCCTCTGGCGGCTCGTTCCATACACCCACCACCCTCCGTGTGAAAAAGCTACCCCTCAGATTTCTACTAGATCTTTTCCCCTTCACCTTGAACCCATGTCCTCTGGTCCTTGATTCCCCGACTCTGGGCAAGAGCGTGAGGATTATAAGGGTTTTCAGGTGTCAATCACTGGTGCAGTGGGTGGAGCCACTGCCTCACAGCACCAGAGACCCGGGTTCCATCCTGACTACGGGTTTAGTTCAGTTTCGAGATACAGCGCAGAAACAGGCCCTTCGGCCCACCGAGTCCGCGCCGACCAGCGATCCCCGCACTCTAACACTATCCCACACACACACTAGGGACAATCTACATTTACACCAAGCCAATTAACCTACAAACCTGTACGTCCTTGGAGTGTGGGAGGAAACCGGAGATCTCGGAGAAAACCCACGCAGGTCACGGGGAGAAGGTGCAAACTCCGTACAGGCGGCGCCCGTGGTCGGGATGGAACCCGGGTCTCCGGCGCTGCAAACGCTGTGAGGCGGCAACTCCACCGCTGTGCGACCGCGCCGCCCCTCTGCGCTGTCTGAGTGGAGTTTGTACGTTCCACTTGTCCGTGGCCATGCGTGGGTTTCCTCCGGGTGCTCCGGTTCCTCCCACATCCCGGGGGGGGGGAAAAGGCGTGTTGGGTTAGCAGGTTAACTCTCCCTCTGCAAATTGCTGCCAGACTGTCGGAAGGTACCGACAACGAGGAAAAGGGACAACATAGAACTAGGGTGAGCTGGGGCAATCGATGGTTCACCGGGTCCGCGCCGGCCACCAATCACCCGTACACTAGTCCTATCCTACGCACCAGGGACGATTTACAGTGGGTCAATTAACCTACAAGCCCACACGTCTTTGGACTGTGGGAGGAAACCCCAGCACCTTTGTGAAGAAGGGTCTCGACCCGAAACGTCACCTATTCCTTCTCCCCAGAGATGCTGCCTGACCCGCTGAGTTACTCCAGCACTCTGTGAAACGTCACCTATCCATGTTCTCCACAGATGCTGCCTGACCCGCTGAGTTACTCCAGCACTCTGTGAAACGTCACCTATCCATGTTCTCCACAGATGCTGCCTGACCCGCTGAGTTACTCCAGCACTCTGTGAAACGTCACCTATCCATGTTCTCCACAGATGCTGCCTGACCCGCTGAGTTACTCCAGCACTCTGTGAAACGTCACCTATCCATGTTCTCCACAGATGCTGCCTGGAGGGTCTGTGCTGACTCATTGACACTGATCGCACATTAATCCCACTTCACCCTCCCCACATTCCTGACAAATCCCCCAGATTTGACACACGAGGAGGCAACTCATCTCTGGGATGTAGGAGGAAACCGGGGCACCACGGGATAATCCTCTGCAGTTCATAAGTTCGTAAGTTCATCAGTGATAGGAGCAGAATTAGGCCATTCGGCCCATCAAGTCAAGTCAAGTCAATTTTATTTGTATAGCACATTTAAACACAACCCACGTTGACCAAAGTGCTGTACATCAGTTCAGGTACTAAGGAACGAACATACAGTGGCACACAAACATAACAGCACATACATAAACAGTTCACAGCGCCCCCTCAGAGGGCCTCAAACGCTAGGGAGTAGAAGTAGGTTTTGAGCCTGGACTTAAAGTCTGCTCCACCATTCAATCACGGCTGATCTCTCTCTCTCCCTCCTAACCTCAGTTCTCCTGCCTTCTCCCCGTAACCTCTGACGCCCATAGCTAATCGAGGATCGGTCTCAGGGAAGAACGTTCAAACTCCACGCGGACAGCGCCCAAGGTCGGGATGGAGCCTGGAGTGGCTGGAGCCGTGAGGCAGCGGCTCTCACCCGCTGCGCCGCCGGGCGGCCATTAGCACAGGCCCCGTGCGGCAGAACAACTGAAGTTCAGGAGCAGTGGCCGCGCCCCCCCCCCCCTCCCCCGCTGGGGTGCAAAGGTCAGCGGGGGGCTTCACCACCGCGGTCCCCGTGATGAACGCAAGACCCACCAGCAGTCGCCCGCAATGGCAAACACCATCCAGCTTCAATCAGCACCAAGGCAATGTCAACACCCTGCCAGCGCTCACCACTAGGCCCCGGCACTAACCTGGCTGACTCTTGACGTTGTACAGCTTCGGGATGACGGGATGACGAATCTTGATGGTAAACGCTGCCTGGTGCCCAGCCGTTTTCAACAGCACTGAAAGACAAAGCCCAACAAAGCATTGAGTCACCCCTGTCCCCTGTACCTCCTCCCTCCACTCTGTCCACGAACCCTGACAGTCCTTTCAAGTGAGGCCGAGGTTCGCTTGCACCTCCTCCAACCTCATCTACTGTATCCGTTGTTTAGATTTTTTTAGATTTTTAGATTTAGAGATACAGCGTGGAAACAGGCCCTTCGGCCCACTGGGTCCGCACCGCCCAGCGATCCCCACACACTAACACTATCCTACACACACTAGGGGCAATTTTTTTTTTTTACATTTGCCCAGCCAATTAACCTACATACCTGTACGTCTTTGGAGTGTGGGAGGAAACCGAAGATCTCGGAGAAAACCCACGCAGGTCACGGGGAGAGCGTACAAACTCCGTACAGACGGCGCCCGTAGTCAGGATCTAACCTGAGTCTCCGGCGCTGCATTCGCTGTAGGGCAGCAACTCTACCGCTGCGCCACCGTGCCGTTCAAGATGTGGACTCTTGTACATCGGCGAGTCCAAACGCAGACTGGCGATCGTTTCGCTGAACACCTTCGCTCAGTCCGCCTGGACCTACCTGATCTCCCGGTTGCCAAACACTTTAATTCCCCTTCCCATTCCCACACTGACCTTTCTGTCCTGGGCCTCCTCCATTGTCAGAGTGAGGCTAAACGCAAATTGGAGGAACAGCATCTCATATTTCGCTTGGGCAGCTCACAGCCCAGTGGTATGAACATTGACTTCTCAAACTTCAGGTAGTCCTGGCATCCCCTCTCTTTCTATCCCTCCCCCACCCAAGTCACACCAGCTTCTCGTTCTCACCCAGCACACAGCTCACAACGGCCTGTTTCCTTTATCATCGTTACTTTTTTGCACATCTTTTATTCATTGTTCTTTATCTCAATAGACAATAGACAATAGGTGCAGGAGGAGGCCATTCGGCCCTTCGAGCCTGTACGCACCACCATTCAATGTGATCATGGCTGATCATTCCCAAACAGTACCCCGTTCCTGCCTTCTCCCCATACCCCCTGACTCCGCGATCCTTAAGAGCTCTATCCAGCTCTCTCTTGAATGCATTCAGAGAACTGGCCTCCACTGCCTTCTGAGGCAGAGAATTCCACAGATTCACAACTCTCTGACTGAAAAAGTATTTCCTCATCTCCATTCTAAATGGCCTACCCCTTATTCTTAAACTGTGGCCCCTGGTTCTGGACTCCCCCAACATCGGGAACATGTTTCCTGCTTCTAGCGTGTCCAATCCCTTAATAATCTTATACGTTTCGATAAGATCCCCTCTCATCCTTCTAAATTCCAGTGTATACAAGCCTAGTCGCTCCAGTCTTTCAACATACGACAGTCCCACCATTCCGGGAATTAACCTAGTGAACCTACGCTGCACGCCCTCATTAGCAAGAATATCCTTCCTCAAATTTGGAGACCAAAACTGCACACAGTACTCCAGGTGCGGTCTCACTAGGGCCCTGTACAACTGCAGAAGGACCTCTTTGCTCCTATACTCAACTCCTCTTGTTATGAAGGCCAACATTCCATTGGCTTTCTTCACTGCCTGCTGCTTGTGCTGATGCCACATCCCGTTCATCCTTCCACCCTCCTCCCTCTCAACCGCCCAGCTCGACAATAATCGAAACTGAAACTGGAGGAAGGGTACACCTCAACAGATTCACTCAGCTATGATCAAAGGCAAGAGTATTCAAACTGGCTGGAAATTGAAGGGTGGCCTTCAATTGAAGGCTGCCCGGCCTACCTGTGTCAGCCGTGTTGGGGTTGAAGATGGTGTTGGTGTACGTGATGAACTGCAGCTGGCGGTTCAGGTTGTCCACCTGGGCGCTGGAGAGAGACAGGTGCATCTGGCCCGCACCTTCCACCGTCACCTCGTCCACCTCCGCGGCCACGTCGAAGGTCCCCAGGGCGGCCGTCACGTTCACCTGCACGAAACCAGAGGCCGAGTGAGAGCGGCCGGGGGAGGTTGGGGTCGGAGTGCGTCCAGGCCGCCCTGTGCCTTGGCACCCCCGGGCTGAGGAGGCGGGAGAGTCAACGGCAGGAGGAGGCCACTCGGCCCCTCCAGCCCGACCTGCCCTTCAACGTGCAGGAAGGAACTGCAGATGCTGGTTTACACAGAGGACAGACACAAAAAAGGCTCAGCGGGACAGGCAGCATCTCTGGAGAGCAGGAACGGGTGACGTTTCGGGTCGAGACCCTTCTTCAGACTGATGTCAGGGGAGAGGGAGATACATAGATAAGGAAGTGCAAGGTGTGAACACAGGACAAAGGTGAATGGAGATCAAGGGCAATGTAGAATAGATCACTGTTAGCTGGGAGAAGGTAACAACAATGCACAGAGTCTCTTGCCCAGAGTAGGGGAATCGAGGACCAGAGGACACAGGTTCAAGGTGAAGGGGAAAAGAGCTAATAGGAATCCAAGGGGTAACTTTTTCACACAGAGGGTGGTGGGTGTGTGGAACGAGCTGCCGGAGGAGGTAGTTGAGGCTGGGTCTATTCCATCGTTTCAGAAACAGTTGGACAGGTACAAGGATAGAACAGGTTTGGAAGGGTATGGACCAAACGCAGGCAAGTGGGACTAGGGTAGCTGGGACATGTTGGCCGGTGTGGGGAAGTTGGGCCGAATGGCCTGTTTCCACACTGTATCACCCTGTGACTTTAACAAAGCAAACAGAGGGCCATTCAATACCATCACATCTGTTGCGATCGCCTGCAGAGTACTAGAGGTTCACCCGCGGATTAGAGACCCCATTCACTGCTTTCCCATCAATCTCGGCCCCCCGAGATTCAGGGTCGGTGGCAATAGTGGGTTACGGGGATCGCGAGACGGCATGGACTCGGTGGGCCGAAGGGCCTGTTTATCACGCTGGGTCTCTAAACTAACCTTCACCCCAGAGAAGGGAAAGAGAGAGAGCCTGGGCCGTGTTGTTTGCTGGTTCATAGGTTCATGTCAATACATTCTAGGAGCAGAATTAGGCCATTCGGCCCATCAAGTCTATTCCGCCATTCAATCATGGCTGATCTATCTTTCAAAGGTTTCAAAGGTCTTTCTTTGTCACGTGTACCAATTAAGGTACAGTGATATTCGTATTACCTTACAGCCATACTAAAAAAAAGCAACAAGACACACAACGACATAAAAGTTAACATAAACATCCACCACAATGGATTCCCCACATTCCTCACTGTGATGGAAGGCAATAAAGTCTAATTTTCTTCCCTCATTTTCTCCCGCGGTCGGGGCAGTCAAAACTCGCGCGTCGGGGCGGTCGAAGCTCCCGCGGCTTGGAGCTCCCGAAGTCGGTCCCTAACCAGAGGCCGCCAGCTCCACGATGTTGAAAGTCCGCAGGCTCCCGCGGTTGGTGCTCGGAGGTCGATCCCCATCAGGGACCGTCAGCTCCGCGATTTAGAAGGATGAGGGGGGATCTTATTGAAACATATAAGATAATTAGGGGATTGGACACATTAGAGGCAGGAAACATGTTCCCAATGTTGGGGGAGTCCAGAACAAGGGGCCACAGTTTAAGAATAAGGGGTAGGCCATTTAGAACGGAGATGAGGAAGAACCTTTTCAGTCAGAGAGTGGTGAAGGTGTGGAATTCTCTGCCTCAGAAGGCAGTGGAGGCCAGTTCGTTGGATGCTTTCAAGAGAGAGCTGGATAAAGCTCTTAAGGATAGCGGAGTGAGGGGGTATGGGGAGAAGGCAGGAACGGGGTACTGATTGAGAGTGATCAGCCATGATCACATTGAATGGCGGTGCTGGCTCGAAGGGCTGAATGGCCTCCTCCTGCACCTATTGTCTATTGTCTATTGTCTATTGTTAAGTCCTGCAGGCTCCCGCGGTTTGAGCTCCCGAAGTCGGTCCCCAGCAGAGGCCGCCAGCTCCACGATGTTAGGCCGCAATGCGGACGGAGATACGATACGGAAAAAAATCGCATCTCCGTCGAGGTAAGAGATTTTAAAAAAACGTTTCCCCCAACTCCCCCCCCCCCCCCCACCCACATAAAGCAAAGCTGAAGAACACTAAAACGTACATTTAACACATACTATTAAAAAACAGAGAAGGAAGGGACGGACAGACAGACTGCCTTCTACCCATAACCCCTAACACTCATACTGGTCAACAATCTGCCTTCTACCCATAACCCCTAACACTCATACTGATCAACAATCTGTCCATCTCTGCTTTAAAAATCTCCATTTGTGTTTGGGTTTGGTTTGCACAGTCCGATACATCTTGGTTTCTCAGGTTCCTGTTAAATCTTTGTTCCCTCAACTTAAACCTATGCCAGAGAGGGGGAAGCACGGTAGCGCAGCGGTAGAGTTGCTGCTTTACAGCGAATGCAGCGCCGGAGACACAGGTTCGATCCTGACTACGGGTGCTGCACTGTAAGGAGTTTGTACGTTCTCCCCGTGACCTGCGTGGGTTTTCTCCGAGATCTTCGGTTTCCTCCCACACTCCAAAGACGTACAGGTATGTAGGTTAATTGGCTGGGTAAATGTAAAAATTGTCCCTAGTGGGTGTAGGATAGTGTTAATGTACGGGGATCACTGGGCGGCACGGACTTGGAGGGCCGAAAAGGCCTGTTTCCGGCTGTAGATATATGATGATGATGATGAATCAGGAAGACATGATCCAGTTTTGGTCAGGCCGCATTTGGAGCATTGTGTGCAGTTCTAGAGTCATGGAGCCATAGAGTGATACAGTGTGGAAACAGGCCCCATCGGCCCAACTCGCCCACACCGGCCAACAATGTCCCAGCTACCCTAGTCCCACCTGCCTGCGTTTGGTTCATAACCCTCCAAACCTGTCCTATCCATGTACCTGTCCAACTGTTTCTTAAACGATGGGATAGTCCCAGCCTCAACTACCTCCTCGTTCCATACACCCACCACCCTCTGAGTGAAAAGGTTACCCCTCGGATTCCTATTAAATCTTGTCCCCTTCACCTTGAACCTATGTCCTCTGGTCCTGGATTCCCCTACTCTGGGTTAAAGACTCTACCCGATCTGCTCCTCTCATGATTTTGTCCACCTCTATAAGATCACCCCTCATCCTCCTGCGCTTCATGGAACCTGGATAGTTTTCTCTGGAACGTCAGAGGCCGAGGGGGGACCTGATAAAGGTTTATCACATTATCAGAGCCGTAGACAGGGTAGACAGTCAGAACCTTTCCCCCCGGGGTGGAAATGTTCGAGGCTTTTACAAGAATGATCCCAGGAATGAGTGGGTTAATCTGTGATGAGCGTTTGTTGGCACTGGGCCTGTACTCGCTGGAGTTTAGAAGGATGAGGGGGGTGCCTCATTGAAACTTACGGAATAGTGAGCGGCCTGGATAGAGTGGATGTGGAGAGGATGTTTCTACTAGTGGGAGAGTCTAGGACCAGAGGGCACAGCCTCAGAATTAAAGGACATTCCTTTAGGAAGGAGATGAGGAGAAATTTCTTTAGTCAGAGGGTGGTGAATCTGTGGGATTCTTTGCCACAGACGGCTGTGGAGGCCAAGTCAGTGGATATATTTAAGAGATAGGTAGATTCTTGATTGGTGCGGGTGTCAGGGGTTGTGGGGAGAAGGCAGGAGAATGGGGTTGGGAGGGAGAGATAGATCAGCCATGATTGAATGGCGGAGTGGACTCGATGGGCCGAATGGCCTAATCCACCATCCCTTATGACCTGTAAGAAAATAACTGCAGATGCTGGTACAAATCGAAGGTATTTATTCACAAAGTGCTGGAGTAACTCAGCAGGTCAGGCAGCATCTCAGGAGATACTTCTTCAGTCTGAAACTGCCTGAACCGCTGAGTTACTCCAGCACGTTGTGTCTTTGTTTTGTAAGCCAGCATCTGCAGTTCCTTGTTTCTACTTCTTAGTGTAACTTGGCATCATGTTCCTCACAGGCGTTGTGGGCCGAAGGGCCTGTTCCTGTGCTGTACTGTTCTACGTTCTGTTATCAGAGTTTTATTGTAATTCCTTCTCGGAAAAGCGACTTGTAAAAAGCATTGAAAATGACGAATCGTCCAACCATCAAATTCCTTTGGATAAAAAGTAGGAACTCAGCAGGTCAGGCAGCATCTGTGGGGTGTAGAGATACAGCGCGGAAACAGGCCCTTCGGCCCACCCAGTCCGCGCCTTAACAAAATGGCGGCACTGCCCTAGCAGCTGCCGCTCACCTGCGGTCCATTTGTCTTTGTGTTTTTGTTGTTTTTTTTGTCTTAGTTGTAGTTGTGATGTGGTGTTTTGTGTTTGTGTACTATGTGTGTATGTGGGGGGGAGGGGGAAACTAACACTGTAAATATGTGTCCCTTCAGAACGGAGACCCGACCTTTGTTTTCTGGGCCGTGTCTCCGTTCCTGCTGCGGCCTACCATCGGCCCAACTCCTGGAGCTGTCAGCCTCCATCGGACTTACCATCCAAGTCCGTGGATCGGACTTACCATCACCGGAGCCGGCCGTCTTCGGAGGCTGCGGGAGCGGCTGCGACTTGCCTTAGGTTCGGGCCGCGTGGATTCCGACATCGGGAGCTCCGGCAGCGGCAGCGTGTTCGCCCACCCCGGATCGCGGGGCTTGGGGCGCGGACATTTCACCGTCCGGCGCGGCCTAAGATGGCCGCGGGATATTTCTCTGCTGGGCGGGGGTTTCAATGTCGGGAGCCACGACCGCCCCGACGTGCAGCAACAGCGGCAGCGACAGCGTGTTCGCCCGCCCCGGATCGGACTTATCATCAGCGGAGCCGGCCGTCTTCGGAGGCTGCGGGAGCGGCTGCGACGCGACGCGCCTTGGGCTTGGCCCGCTGTGGACCGTCCGGTGCGGCCTGCAACCACAACAACCTGACCGCGGGCGAGGACAGCAGGAGAAGGGAAAGACATTGTGGCCTTCCATCACAGTGAGGAGAGAGAGGACTGGAGGAGACTCACTGTGATGGATGTTTCTTTGATGGATGTTTCTTTTTTGTGTGTTTTTGGGGTTGGGTGGTTTGAGTGCCTGTTTGATGCTTTTATTGTTGGACTGTGTTTTTGGGGGTTTTGGGGTGTGTGATTTGAATGCCTATTTAATGCTTCTATTGTTGGACTGTGTTTTGGGGGGTTTTTGGGGTTGGGTAATTTGGGTGCCTGTTTAGTGCTTTTATTGTTGGACTGTGGGTGATTGAATTAACATTTTGTTCAAGATGGCCGCGCCGTTGTGTTTTGGCTGCCTGCCACTGTATGTTTCTTTTTTTCCTAGTCAGATGTGCAGCACTTTGGTCAACGTGGGTTGTTTTTAAATGTGCTATACAAATAAATTGACTTGACTTGACTTGACTTGACCAGCGATCCCCGCACACTAACACTATCCTACACCCACTAGGGACAATTTACATTTATACCGAGCCAATTAACCAACAAACCTGTACGTCTTTGGAGTGTGGGAGGAAACGTTGAGATCCCGGTGAAAACCCGGAGCAGGTCACGGGAAGAACGTGCAAACCCCGGTCTCTGGCACTGTAAGGCAGCAACTCTACCGCTGTGCGACCGTGCCACCCACAAATGTGTCTCCTAATAGAGACAATAATGATGGGTCTGCTTATACAAAACTTTTCACTATCAAGAAACTAGCCTGGGCTCTTGAGTTGTACATCAACTTGGCTTTATTGAAGCTAAATTAACAAAAGTCTTACCACAAAACGAGGCCAATTTTTTGCTTGCAGGCTCAAACCTATGGGGGAAAAAAAGGAGACAGTTTAGAGGAGATTAAATCAACTGGAACAGATTAAAATTGGGAATAGGCACAAAGTGCTGGAGTAACTCAGCGGGTCAGGCAGCATCTGTGGAGAACATGGATAGGTGACGTTTCACAGAGTGCTGGAGTAACTCAGCGGGTCAGGCAGCATCTCTGGAGAACATGGATAGGTGACGTTTCACAGAGTGCTGGAATAACTCAGCGGGTCAGGCAGCATCTGTGGAGAACATGGATAGGTGACGTTTCACAGAGTGCTGGAGTAACTCAGCGGGTCAGGCAGCATCTGTGGAGAACATGGATAGGTGACGTTTCACAGAGTGCTGGAGTAACTCAGCGGGTCAGGCAGCATCTCTGGAGAGAAGGAACGGGTGACGTTTCGGGCCGAGACCCTTCTTCAGAGTGAGAGTCAGGGCAGGGCCGTCTTAACGCATGGGCCTGATGGGCACTTGCCCGGGGCCCCACGAGCATAGGGGCCCCATGCTGATCTGTGTATGTTAAGTGACTTGCAATAAATAAATAAATACTACTTTAAAAATGTAGGTTCAATAAGTGCTTTTTTCGCAACATTTTCAGTCCCTAAGTGCTTCTCACAGCGATCTGTAAGTGCTTTTTGCAACAATGTAGCACCCTAAGTCCATCGCTAAGTGCTTTTCGGTAAGTGCTTTTCGCCGGCACGACAGGGGGGGGGGGGGCTGGTAGGGAAAGGGGGGTGGGGGAGAGTAACGGTAGGGGCCCCAGTACACTGCTATGCCCGGGGGGGGGGGGCCATAATGCTGTAAAAACGGCCCTGAGTTAGGGGAGAGGGAAAGTAAGGGTTCAGAACATGTCGGAGCCAGCGCTGATGGACCAGGAGCCGACAGTGGTTCTTGACGATCATGTTGTTTGCTACTGGGGCAGAAGACGAGGCACTGTGCCTGCTGTGTGCAGGTGGCAGCACGCTGGCAATGGCCTGGTTTTACAAGATCAAACACGCTCCTCTTGCGGTGCTGACAAGAAACGAGCAGCAGCCGCAGTGTCATTCCCCAACTCGCTGAAGCATGTCCAGCAGGCTGCCTTGAAAAGGCAATGGGGGAAGAAAGTTTGGTGAGAATGTTTTAATTGAAGCTGAGGGTAGTGCAGCCAATAATATTGCCAGCTCAGTTACTAAACCTTAGCTGCCCTTGAGACCAATTTGCTCGGGCTAATGTCCGAGTCATAATCTTCCCATCTTTTAGTTCAACATTCCCCAATGTGGTTTGAAGTCAACTTTTTAAAAATATCATAAACTTAACCCACAAATTTCACAGGACTCATTCCGGAGATCTTTGAACGGCTGTTCCCTGGCCTCAAGTGGGATTTTCTCAATGAGCCTTTCATTCCAAAGCTTAAGAACACACAGGTTCGATCCTGACCACGGCTGCTGTCTGTACGGACGTTGTGCCACGTGGGTTTTCCCCAAGTGCTCCGGTTTCCTCCCACACTCGAAATACGTGCAGGTTTGTCGGTTAATTGGCTTTGGTAAAATTGTAAATTGTCCCTCGTGTGTAGGATAGTGTTAGTGTGCGGGGATCGCTGGTCGGCGCGGATTAAGTGGGCCGAAGGGCCTGTTTCTGCACTGTATCTCTCAACCAAACCAAACTAAACCAAACCAAACTAAAAGAGAAGCTGAACAGATATACAAGAGGGGGTCTGAAGAAGGGTCTCGACCCGAAACGTCACAATAGACAATAGACAATAGACAATAGGTGCAGGAGTAGGCCATTCAGCCCTTCGAGCCAGCACCGCCATTCAATGCGATCATGGCTGATCATTCTCAATCAGTACCCCGTTCCTGCCTTCTCCCCATACCCCCTCACTCCGCTATCCTTAAGAGCTCTATCCAGCTCTCTCTTGAAAGCATCCAACGAACTGGCCTCCACTGCCTTCTGAGGCAGAGAATTCCACACCTTCACCACTCTCTGACTGAAAAAGTTCTTCCTCATCTCCGTTCTAAATGGCCTACCCCTTATTCTTAAACGGTGGCCCCTTGTTCTGGACTCCCCCAACATTGGGAACATGTTTCCTGCCTCTAATGTGTCCAATCCCCTAATTATCTTATACGTTTCAATAAGATCCCCCCTCATCCTTCTAAATTCCAGCGTATACAAGCCTAATTGCTCCAGCCTTTCAACATACGACAGTCCCGCCATTCCGGGAATTAACCTAGTGAACCTACGCTGCACGCCCTCCATAGCAAGAATATCGTTCCTCAAATTTGGAGACCAAAACTGCACACAGTACTCCAGGTGCGGCCTCACCAGGGCCCAGTACAACTGTAGAAGGACCTCTTTGCTCCTATACTCAACTCCTCTTGTTATGAAGGCCAACATTCCATTGGCTTTCTTCACTGCCTGCTGTACCTGCATGCTTCCTTTCATTGACTGATGCACTAGGACACCCAGATCTCGTTGAACTCCCCCTCCTCCTAACTTGACACCATTCAGATAATAATCTGCCTTTCTATTCTTACTTCCAAAGTGAATAACCTCACACTTATTAAACTGCATCTGCCATGTATCCGCCCACTCACACAACCTGTCCAAGTCACCCTGCAGCCTTATTGCATCTTCCTCACAATTCACACTACCCCCAGCTTAGTATCATCTGCAAATTTGCTAATGGTACTTTTAATCCCTTCGTCTAAGTCATTAATGTCACCTATCCATGCTCCCCAGAGATGCTGCCTGACCCGCTGAGTTACTCCAGCACTCTGTGAAACGTCACCTATCCATGTTCTCCACAGATGCTGCCTGACCCGCTGAGTTACTCCAGCACTCTGTGAAACGTCACCTATCCATGTTCTCCACAGATGCTGCCTGACCCGCTGAGTTACTCCAGCACTCTGTGAAACGTCACCTATCCATGTTCTCCACAGATGCTGCCTGACCCGCTGAGTTACTCCAGCACTCTGTGAAACGTCACCTATCCATGTTCTCCACAGATGCTGCCTGACCCGCTGAGTTACTCCAGCACTTTGTGCCTATCTTCGGTTTGAACCAGCATCTGCAGTTCCTTCCTACACAGTCTGACTATACAAAAGAGGGGGATACAGTTTGAGAGCAAACACCATGTGTTTGTGCCGAACATGATGCTGACAAGTGAACTCGAGCTCTCTATTCTCTGCAAGTCCATGTACCGACGCCTTTAAAGCCACTATCGTATCTGTGTCCAGCACTAGTGGGCGGCACGGTGGCGCAGCGGTAAAGTTGCTGCCTCTATTCCTTGGAGCACATGAGCCCAGTGAGGTTTAGTTTAGAGATGCAGCGCGGAAACAGGCCCTTCGGCCCACCGGGACCGCGCCGACCAGCGATCCCCGCACACTAACACTACCCGACACACACCAGGGACAATTTTCACATTTACCAGGCCAATTAACCTACAAACCTGCACGTCTTTGGAGTGTGGGAGGAAACCGAAGATCTCGGAGAAAACCCACGCAGGTCACGGGGAGAACGTGCAAACTCCGTGCAGGCAGCGCCCGTTAGTCGGGATCGAACCCGGGTCTACGGCGCTGCATTCGCTGTGAGGCAGCGACTCTACCGCCCCCTAAAGGTGTACAAGATCATGAGAGGAATAGACGGGGTGGACGCACAGAGGCTCTTGCCCAGAGTAGGGGAATCAAAAGGGCCATACAGTTTCCTGAGGAGGTGGTCAAAGCCAACCTCTCCCTACAGCTCAGACCCCCCCGAGTCCTGGCAACATCCTCGGACACCTTCTCTGTACCCTTTCCAGCTTGACAACATCTTTCCTGGAAGCCCTTCTTTCTCTGACCTGGTATTAAGATGGATTTCAGTGGCCGCACCTCCACGCCTTGTATTGGGTACTCCAGAGGAGAGTTAGCCTGGGCGATAAGCAGGGTGTCGGCTGAAGTCTTCGTCCTGGGGGTAGACCAAGAAAGAAAGAGTGTCAATGAATGGCGTGTCGAACTACTGGGGGGGGGGGGGGGGGGGGGGGGCAAGGCCGGGCCGATTCACTGAGTGCTCCCTGAGGGTGGGACCATTTCAACAGCCGTGACCCACCCTTAGGGTTGCCAACTGTCCCGTATTAGCCGAGACATCCCGTATTTTGGGCTAAATTAGTTTGTCCCGTACGGGACTGCCCTTGTCCCGTAGTAGGCCCGGACGGCGCTTTAGGTCCGGACACTGTAGGCCCGGACACTGTAGGCCCGGACACTGTAGGCCCGGACACTGTAGGCCTGGACACTGTAGGCCTGGACACTGTAGGCCCGGACAGTATAGGCCCGGATAGTGTAGGCCAGGACACCGTAGGCCAGGACACCGTAGGCCCGGACACTGTAGGCCCGGACACTAAGCCCAGACACTGTAGGCCCGCACACTGTAGGCCCGGGGGCTGCTGTAGGCCCAGACAGTGTAGGCCCGGATATTGTAGGCCCAGGGGCCTCAGTAGGCCCAGACTGTGTAGTCCCGGAGGCCCGGACGCCACCTAACAGAGGTTGCGTGGCAACCCGCCTCCCGGCCCGGGCGGCCGCCATTGGTGGAGCGGGAGCAGGTGGCCGCTGGCTGGGTGAGGTCACGTGGGGCGTGGGTGGTGACGTCACCTTTTGTCCCTTATTTGGGAGTGAGAAAGTTGGCAACTCTATCCACCCTGCACCTTCCGGGGAAGCGGTGGCGAGGCTCCGCGTGCAGGCAGCAGCGAGCCAGAGACGACCCTGACTTCAACTGAAATAAAAAATCAGGAGGAGTGTAGATAGGTTGCCAGGTCACTCATCTGTATCCACCTATCACTTGCCAGGAAAGGGCACAGAGTGCTGGAGTAACTCAGCGGGTCAGGCAGCATCTGTGGAGAACATGGATAGGTGACGTTTCACAGAGTGCTGGAGTAACTCAGCGGGTCAGGCAGCATCTGTGGAGAACATGGATAGGTGACGTTTCACAGAGTGCTGGAGTAACTCAGCGGGTCAGGCAGCATCTCTGGAGAACATGGATAGGTGATGTTTTAGGTCAGGAGTGGGGGGGGGGAGTTGAAGTGCTGATCTCCCGGTGGCCCAGCACTTCAACTCCCCCTCCCACTCCCAGTCTGACCTTTCTGTCATGGGCCTCCTCCAGTGCCATAGTGAGGCCCACCGCAAATTGGAGGAACAGCACCTCATATTTCGCTTGGGCAGCTTGCAGCCCAGCGGTATGAACATTGACTTGTCCAACTTTAGATAGTTCCTCTGTCCCTCTCTTTCCCCTCCCCCTTCCCAGTTCTCCCTCTGTCTTCCTGCCTCCACCTATATCCTTCCTTTGTCCCGCCCCCTCCCCTGACATCAGTCTGAAGAGGGGTCTCGACCCGAAACGTCACCCATTCCTTCTCTCCCGAGACGCTGCCTGACCCGCTGAGTTACTCCAGAAGTTTGTGATACCCATGGACGATACGCCATACCTTTGTTGAAAGTGTCGGTACTCTTTCTCCCTCCTTTGCTTCACCTCTTGGCGTTCGGCCGCATTAAAGGCCGTCTCCAGCTCAGTCACGCTGTCCCAGTTCAGAAGGCCCCTTAGTGACATCTCTTCCTTTTCACATTTGCAATCCTTTTTGGTGAGCTGCCTAGAGAACGGAAGATGAACTCAGCGTTTAAAACAAGTAGGCCCGAGGATGGACACTAAATGCTGGAGCAACTCAGCGGGACAGGCAGCGTCTCTGGAGAGAAGGAACGGGTGACGTTTCGGGTCGAGACCCTTCTTGAAACATCATCCATTCCTTCTCTCCAGAGATGCTGCCTGTCCCGCTGAGTTACCTCAGCACTTTGTGTCTGTCTTCGGTTTAAACCAGCATCTGCAGTTCCTTCTGACACAATAGACAATAAACAATAGACAGCAGGTGCAGGAGAAGGCCATTCGGCCCTTCGAGCACTACAGGTAGACCCCTGTGTTCTTAGATATTGGTATTTTTCATTGATGCACTGGATAGGCCTGGATAGAGTGGATGTGGAGAGGATGTTTCCACAAGTGGGAGAGTCTAGGACCAGAGGGCACAGCCTCAGAATTAAAGGATGTTCCTTTAGGAAGGAGATGAGGAGGAATTTCTTCAGTCCGAGGGTGGTGAATCTGTGGGATTCATTGCCACAGACTGTCAATGGAGGCTGTCAATGGATATTTCTAACGATATTTTCTGCTAAACTAAACTCTAAACTAACATATCAACAAGATCAACAGTTCATTTCATAGGTTCATAAGTGATAGGAGCAGAATTAGGCCATTCGGCCCATTCAATCGTGGCTGATCTATCTCTCCCTCCCAACCCCATTCTCCTGCCTTCTCCCCATAACCCCTGACACCCGCACTGATCAAGAATCTATCCATCTCTGCCTTAAAAATATCCAATGACTTGGCCTCCACAGCCGCCTGTGGCAATGAATTCCACAGATTCACCACCCTCTGACTAAAGAAACTCCTCCTTACCTCCTTTCTAAAGATATGACCCTTTTATTCTGAGGCTATGCCCTCTGGTCCTAGACTCTCCCACTAGTGGGAACATGTTCGAGGCCCTCCCAAGAGGCAAGAATTGTCTCCCCAACAAACCCTC
This sequence comes from Rhinoraja longicauda, assembly GCF_053455715.1. Lineage (NCBI taxonomy): Eukaryota > Metazoa > Chordata > Chondrichthyes > Rajiformes > Arhynchobatidae > Rhinoraja > Rhinoraja longicauda. The sequence goes on from NC_135994.1 coordinate 6,066,897, forward strand.
TTGGGCGACACAGTTTAATTTTTCTTCTTCAGCATGCAATACAAACCTTGTCGAGTTCATCTGTCAGCACTCTAATCCTTTTACGCCCAATATAGCTCGAAATCATTGCTGCCAAAGGCCACATGCTGTATAGTATCTGAAGACAGACACAAAAAGCTGGAGTCACTCAGCGGGCCAGGCAGCATCTCTGGAGAGAAGGAACGGGCGAAGTTTCGGGTCGAGACCCTTCTTCAGATCTGTACGTCTGTAGCATCGTAGGCAGGATTTGCACGTGCTTGATAAAACGTTTTAAAACACGACGACTAGACTGGGCAAATCATTGAGAATTCAGCAATGGTACAATAGATGACTGAAGCAAAATGCTGGGTAATTAAAGCTCGCATCTGAAGCTTGCAAAGAGTGTTATTGTGAATGGGGAGGGGTGGCTGCACAGGGACAGACAGCTCATACTCCAAAGCTGTCATTGTTCAAGGGGTTACACAGGCTGCAATTTGTCAGATGTGTTCTGGGAAGTTTCGCCCGCCAATATGAAGAGGGTACAACATGGGAGAGGGTAACGCTCGATCTATTCTTAGGAAACTGGAAAGGGCAAGGGACTGAAATGTCAGAGAGCGAACCTGTGAGGCCCAGCGACAACTGTCGGCAACTATTAGCTTTTAAATAGCAGGGCGCAAAGTGTTCGGTTCAGTGCAGTTTAGAGATACAGCGCGGAAACAGGCCCTTCGGCCCACCGGCGATCCCCGCACACTAAACACTATCCTACACACACTCGGGACAATTCCTTGGGGCGGCGCGGTGGCGCAGCGGTAGAGTTGCTGCCTCACAGCGAATGTCGTGCCGGAGACTCGGGTTCGATCCTGACTGCGGGCGCCGTCTGTACGGAGTTTGTACGTTCTCCCCGTGACCTGCGTGGGTTTTCTCCGAGATCTTCGGTTTCCTCCCACGCTCCAAAGACGTACAGGCATGTAGGTTAATTGGCTGGGCAAATGCAAAAAAGAATTGTCCCGCGTGTGTATAGGATAGTGTTAATGTGCGGGGATCGCTGGGCGGTGCGGGCCCGGTGGGCCGAAGGGCCTGTTTCCGCGCTGTGTCTCTAAATCTGAATCTAAATCCAAAAAGTCACATTTATACCAAGCCAATTAGCCTACACACCTGTACGTCTTTGGAGTGTGGGAGGAAACCGAAGATCTCGGAGAAAACCCACGCGGGTCACGGGGAGAACGTACAAACTCCGCACAGACAGCGCCCGTGGTCGGGATTGAACCTGGGTCTCCGGCGCTGCCAAGGCAGCGACTCTACCGCTGTGCCACCGACACCGATGGAGTAACTCAGCGGGTCAGGCAGCATCTCTAGTCTGAACTGAAGATAGACACAAAAAGCTGGAGCAACTAAGCAAGTCAGGCAATGTCTCTAGTCTGAACTGCCGAGTTACTCCAGCAGTTTGTGCCCTTTGGTGTAAACCAGGGCAGGTCCACTGGTTAAAATCCTGAATTGGGGCAAGGCCGATTTTGATGGTATTTTGATTTTGTAGGAAGGAAATGCAGATGCTGGTTTAAACCAAAGATAGACACAAGATGCTGGAGTAACTCAGCGGGTCAGGCAGCATCTCTGGAGAGAAGGAATGGGTGACGTTTTGGGTCAAGACCCTTCTTCAGACTCTGTAAAAGGGCCTCGACCCAAAGCGTCACCGATTCCTTCTCCCCAGAGATGCTGTCTGACCCGTTGAGTTACTCCAACGTTTTGTGTCCATCTTCTGGAGTAGGTTGTTTGCAGGGAAAGGAACAACCGGAAAGTGGGATGCTTTTAAAAGTGCGATGACAAGATTTCAGGGCATGTATGTTCCTTGTTAGAGTGAAGAGCAAAGCAGGGGGGGAGGAAGAAAGCTTGGATGACAAGAGAAAATTGATGACGTTTCGGATTGAGACCTTTCTTCAGACTGAAGAAGGGTCTCGACCCAAAACATTGCCAATTCCTTTTCTCCAGAGATGCTGCCTGACCCGCTGAGTTACTCCAGCATTTTGGGTCAATCTGAAGAATGGCTAATGGAGATTTATGCAGATAAATGCGAGATGTTGCATTTTGGAAAGTTAAACCCCGGCAGGACCTACACAGTGAATGCCATGGCCCCACGGAGTGTTGTAGAGCACAGGATCTAGGAGCGCAGGTACACTGTTCCTTGAAAATGGCGTCACAGGTAGACAGGGAGTGTTGTAGAGCAGAGGGATCTAGGAGCGCAGGTACACAGTTCCTTGAAAATGGCGTCACAGGTAGACAGGGAGTGTTGTAGAGCAGAGGGATCTAGGAGCACAGGTACACTGTTCCTTGAAAATGGCATCACAGGTAGACGGGGAGTGTTGTAGAGCAGAGGGATCTAGGAGCGCAGGTACACAGTCCCCCTGAAAGTGGCGTCACAGACAGTTAGGGTGGACGAGAAGGCTTTCGGCACATTGGCCTTCATCAGTCAGGGTATTGAGTACAGAAGTCGGATGTTATATTTCAGTTGTACAAGACGTTGGTGAGGCCGCATATGGAGTATTGTGTTCAGATTTAGTCACCCTGTGGTAGCTTCAAGAGAGTGTCTAGCTTCAAGTTTCTGGGCACTCACATTTCGGAGGACCTAACATAGTCCAATAACACTGCTGCGCTGATCAAGAAGGCACAGCAACGACTGTTCTACCTAAGAACACTGAAAAAGTCTGGTCTACCCCAACAGCTGCTGACGACCTTCTACCGCTGCACCATAGCGAGCATCCTAACGCATGGCATCCCTGTGTGGTACCTCAGCTGCACGGAGGCAGAGAGGAAAGCTCTTCAGCGGGTCGTCCATAGAGCTCAGAGGACCATCGGAACACAGCTACCAGACTTGGAGGGCATCTACAACACACGATGCCCCAGAAAAGCCACCAGCATCCACAAAGACTCTTCACACCCCTGCAACAGTCTGTTCGAACTCCTTCCATCGTGCAGACGATACAAGGTCTTCTACGTCCGCACCTCCAGACTCAGGAACAGCTTCATCCCCAGGGCCATAGCTGCTATGAACCGGTCCTGCTGAGCCGGATGGTCACATCTCACATTGAACCGGCACAGATCTACTTGCACTTTATTCTGTCTTAAAACTGTTACAATTTGTTTCGTTGGGTTGTTGTTGTTTAAATTAATTAAATTATTGCATCGTATGGGAGGCGCATTCCCAATCTCGTTGTACAATGACAATAAAGATATATTGTATTGTATTGTATTGTGTTAATCTGGAAAGAGTGCAGGGAAGATTTACGAGGATGTTGCCAGGACTCGAGGGGCCTGAGCTGCAGGGTGAGGTTGGGCAGGCTGGGACTCTATTCCTTGTAGCGCAGGAGGATGAGGGGTGATCTTACAGAGGTGTATCAGATCATGAGAGGAATAGGTAGACTAAATACACAGAGTCCTTTACCCAGAGTCGGGGGGTCATGAAACAGAGGACATAGGATTTAGGTGAGAGGGGAAAGTGGGAATAGGAATTGGAGGGACAATTTTTTTCACACAGAGGTTTAATGTGTGTATGGAACGAGCTGCCAGAGGAGGTAGTTGGGGCAAGGACTATCGGCATGGACAAGTTGGGCTGAAGGGCCTGTTTCCGTGCTGTGTGACTCTGTGACTCGATAGTCAGATGACCCTCACAGGATCATGAGTCAGTGCCTGAGTTTTATTATTAGCAGCTTGTGAAAGTATTAATATACAGGAGTCATCTATACACTAAAACTCTTGTTTGTTTGTTTGTTTGTTTGTTTGTTTGTTCCTGAAGTGCAGCCAAAACGGTACACGGTAGCGCGCCAATTCTAGGCCCACCTCACTCAACGCCGTCCCTTTGGACTTGTCCTGCCCCCTCCCCTGACATCAGTCTGAAGAAGGGTCTCGACCCAGAACGTCACCCACTCCTTCTCTCCCGAGATGCTGCCTGTCCCGCTGAGTTACTCCAGCATTTTGTGCCTACCTTCGATTCAAACCAGCATCTGCAGCATTTTTTCCTAAACTAAACTATACTCAAGTCAAGTCAAGTTTATTTGTCACCTACATATATATACAAGATGTGCAGTGAAATGAAAGTGGCAACACCTGCGGATTGTGCTAAACTACAAAACACAATAGAAAAATGTTTTTAAAAAGGACACAACACAAAAAAAAAATGAATACAGTAAATTAAATGAGTCCCTGGTGATATGAGAGTTAACAGTCCTGATGGCCTGTGGGAAGAAACTCCGTCTCATCCTCTCCGTTTTCACAGCGTGACAGCGGAGGCGTTTGCCTGACCGTAACAGCTGGAACAGTCCGTTGCTGGGGTGGTAGGGGTCCCCCATAATGTTGCTGGCTCTGGATCTGCACCTCCTGATGTATAGGTCCTGCAGGGGGGTGAGTGTAGTTCCCATGGTGCGTTCAGCCGAACGCACTACTCTCTGCAGGGCCTTCCTGTCCTGGGCAGAGCTGTTCCCAAACCAGACTGTGATGTTTCCGGACAAGATGTTTTCTACAGCCCCAGAGTAGAAGCACTGAAGGATCCTCAGAGACACTGAATTTCCTCAGCTGTCTGAGGTGGTAAAGGCGCTGCCTTGCCTTACCCACCAGTGCGGCAATGTGTGTTGTCCATGTCAGATCCTCTGTGCTGTGGACTCACAGGTGTTTACTGTACTATTTACCAGAAACGGTTTACATTTGGTACGTTGCGGAGAAGAAACTCACCTGACCACGAGCTCTTTCCACCTGTACATTGTTCCTTTGGGCACAGGTTTCCACAATTCATAGTCGTTTTGGCCGTATGGAATACTGTCCATTCGGTAGTGGATGTCCACGGCGGTCCCATACTGCCAGATGTTCCCGGCAAGTTCACACAACACGCCAATGACAACAGCCACCATCAGCAAGGTGCAGACAATCCTCTTCAGTGGACGCATTCTGGGAACGTGAGGAGGACAATGACCGCCTTTCGCCCAAGAACATCGCACGCGGTTAAAGCAGCAATAAACTCGCAATTCAATGGTGGCGCAGCGGGTGGAGTCGCCAGAGACCCGGGTTCTATCCCGACCATGGGTGCTGTCTGCACGGAGTTTGCACGTTCTCCCCGTGACCTGCGTGGGTTTCCTCCGGGTGCTCCGGTTCCCCCCCCCCCCCCACTCCAAAGACGTAGAGGTTTGTACTTACATTGGCTTCGGTAAAATTGTAAATCGCCCCTAGTGTGTGCAGGATAGCGTCTTAGTGTGCGGGTGTGATCGATGGTCGGCGCGGACTCGGTGGGCCGAAGGGCCTGTTTCCGTGCTGTATCTCTAAAGTCTTGAGTCTAAAGAGGGAGCGTAACACAAGGAATAACATCAGTGATAGGAGCAGAATTAGGCCATTCGGCCCATCAAGTCTACTCCGCCGTTCAAACATGGCTGATCGATCTCCCCCTCCCAACCTCATTCTCCTGCCTTCTCCCCCGCAACCCCTGGCGTTCTTTGAGCAAAGGCGGAGAGGAGTAAACTAACGGTTGATGCTGGTGTATGCAAGGCTGGAGAGAGGGTGCTCAATTTGTCCTGGTGATGACCGGAAAGGTCGATGTGGGAACACAAGAGATGGTACTCTGAGCTGAGGAAGGAAGGTAAGCCTGGGAAAGGTGAGAACAAAGCTAGAAAGAAACCGATTAGACTCAAGAGGGTTTCTTTATCAATTCATGGTCCCATCATTTTATGTGTGAGAAGCAAAGATACTAGAGGAGCAAGATAGACCACTCGGCCCTGACAACCGTAGTACGTCACGGCGGCCATTTTAGTCGGCAGAAACTTGCAGAAACATTTAAAAAGAAAAATAACAAAAATCTGTGAGTTGATAGATGAGATCTATTCTGCATTTTAATGGTATCATCCCACATACTGTTCCCCCAAAACACTGATTACACTGCGAGAGGCAGAGCGAACGGCAGGTTTTGCCTACTAAAATGGCGGACGTTACGCTCCTTTGCGTACAATACTTCGATGGAGTGGTCCATCTTGCTCCTCTAGTATCTTTGGTGGGAAGGACCTGCAGATGCTGGTTTACACCGAAGATAGACACAGAATGCTGGAGTAACTCAGCGGGACAGGCAGCATCTCTGGAGAGAAGGAACAGGTGACGTTTCGGGTCGAGACCCTTCTTCAGGCCGAGAGTCAGGTGAGAGGGAAACGAGAGGTACGAACAGGTACAAAGAGAATAAATCAGATCCGGCACCGATGACCCAGGATGGAGCCCACAATGGTCCGTTGTTGGCTGTGGAAGAGGTGATAACGAGGGGACATATTCCCTCTCTCTCCGCCCCTCCCCTACCCGAGTCGGCCTGCTAGTTCCATGGTTCCCATCCATATATCCCTCCCACAAAACGCTGCAGTAACTCAGCGGGTCAGGCAGCATCTGTGGAGAACATGGATAGGTGACGTTTCACAGAGTGCTGGAGTAACTCAGCGGGTCAGGCAGCATCTGTGGAGAACATGGATAGGTGACGTTTCACAGAGTGCTGGAGTAACTCAGCGGGTCAGGCAGCATCTGTGGAGAACATGGATAGGTGACGTTTCACAGAGTGCTGGAGTAACTCAGCGGGTCAGGCAGCATCTGTGGAGAACATGGATAGGTGACGTTTCACAGAGTGCTGGAGTAACTCAG